>NW_005871130.1:2729833-2738671 GCF_000147115.1 Myotis lucifugus
CCCCCCCCGCCCCACCTCCTCCCCATCTCCCTTCCTTTCTGTTTTCCCCCATTCCTTCCCTCTCCTTTTTTTCCCTTCCTTTTCTTTGTGTGTAGAACTGATATTACTGTAACCTTACCCCCTGTACAGTGGAACATCTCTGCAACATAAACAGCAGTTTGTCTTTAGTTTTTAAAGTTCTTTAGTACATGCCATGTATTTTTCTAACTGCTGTTTACATTCTTAGAGGATGACAAGATTTTACAGTTTTAATGAATAAAGAACTCTTGGAAAAGTGTTACTACCTAGGTGAACATTGAATTGAGTTTAAAATAACATAAAGGAAAACTATGATGTATTAAATGTCCAGTATGATTATTAGAAATGTGTATAAAAATAGCCATAAAATAATAATTTAGAAACTTTTACACCTATTTTTGTTTTAATTAGAATGTCTCTGAAATTGTGACTATTCCTGAATTGCTCTTCCTAATTAAAATTCATTTATGGGTGGCTGACTTGGGTTTCTGTTACATGATCATGATTTTTTGCTTGGAGTCTTCTTATAAAAACAGGTAGATATTTATTCAGCTATGATGGTCACTAAATTTGACCTAAACACCCATAAATATTTTAGCTTTCTCTCAAGAATAACTATCAATGTAAATTGATGTAGGAATTTAAAGCACTATGTATTATGTACTTTAAATTGTGTAACTAAAATATGTTATACTTATAATATGTTTTTCGTTTTTTTATATATTCATCTGGGAAAATTTGAGCACATGTTAATATTTCTCTCCCCAAATTTGTGTTCTCTGGGTATTTAAAGATCACAATTTTTGAAATAGAGAACTTAAATACTGGCATGTTTTGGGCCTGATTTCTGATTTTATAATACATAAAGTTTTATTTTTTAGAGATTGGGTTTTAATGATTT
The DNA here is from genome assembly GCF_000147115.1 of Myotis lucifugus. Taxonomy (NCBI): domain Eukaryota; kingdom Metazoa; phylum Chordata; class Mammalia; order Chiroptera; family Vespertilionidae; genus Myotis; species Myotis lucifugus. The sequence continues at coordinate 2,730,753 of NW_005871130.1, forward strand.
TCACTTTATCCTTGAGAATTCTCTTGTGCTTTATAAAATGAACCGGTTTCATTGTTCATTGAAAATGCTTAACATATGCAGAGTTGATTACACACCATGTAGAATGTTAGTCATTACAAAATAAATGTGTGTGAAAAAAAGGAATGCCTAGAAATTCTGAAATAAAAATGTTTGTCTTTTACCTAATTTTGAAATCGACTGTTAACATCAGTTTTACTTAGCCAAACTCATAGCTATATTTATATATGTCTGAATATTTATTGTAGAAAATTTATTTATATAATTGAATGGTAAAATCATTTTAAAATTGACAGTGATTACGGAGCTATGATTGATGTTTGTGTTTGAGAAAACAAATAGAGAAAACATTTGTGAATCTTTTAATGATTACATTTTTGATAGCTTTAAAAAGAAAGCACATAATTTGTGATGACTTCAGTAAAAAAATTGCAGCCAAACTTTTTAAGTTAGCAGCAAAGTAAATGGGGCAGGTTTTGCATTTTGAACAGAAATGTTATGAACTGTGATTGAATTTATTGTGAAAGTGTGTCAGCATTAATAAAATTATTTAGGTTCAAGTTGCTGGGCTTCATAGCATTTTTAAGGTTAAGGATTGGTTACTGTGAAGTCACTTCTGTGTATTTGGTAATATGCAGAAGATGGCAAATATATTTCTGTGCATTTTGGATTATTATGCCATTTCTTATTTCAAACCCTTTTTGTCAGGACACCAGGCAAAACAATGATGCTTTGAGGACGTAATTAAAGATATTGTTCAAAGAACAACTTTCTGCATATTTGAATTATTACTGTCATCAAAATCATACAAATATGGAAATATGATTGCCAGAAGCATATAAATCAATGATCAGCATGGCCTCAAAATCCAATAAATATGTAGAGTTAAATACTTTAAAATGCAAATTGTGCCTGATGATTTGCATATGGTGGAGTTTAAAGGAAATTTGTTGCTTAACAACCTCTAAGGTACAGTTAGGGCTGTGGGTAAACATGGATTTTTTTATTCATCATTGGTCAAGTTGCAAGATTTGATAAATGATGGGAGACTGCTTTCCTTGGTTAAAATGACTGCAATCTTTACTGAATCCTAAAACTGCCTTCAAGTCATCTGAATAATTAAGAGTTAATTATTCTTCATCCATCTAGATCAGAAAAGGACAGATTTAGGGAAGGAATTTATAATTTTTGCCTCACGTCCTGTCATGTCGTAATGTGATAAACTAAACTGACTCCAAATAATATCTAGTGACCTTATAGTAATTAGGCCTCACAAAACATTTCTGCTGCAGTTTTTTAATTGCTTACATCGATTTTAGAAACTACACATTAACAGGCTTATAAGTTTAATTGTCTCCAAAGAAAGCAATATAAAATTCAGGTCCCATTACTATTGTGTTTTAGGTTCATTGCTGTGGGTGCATACCAACCAGCCAGCAGATAAGTTTCCCCGTGTCCTTTAGAAACAGTGAGCGGTGCCTCCTGCATTGTTGTTGGAGGAGAGCAGACACACTGGGAAACATTATTTTCAAAAGTTACATACATGGAAAGGACAGTGAATCTTTCTTCACCTGTTTTACTTGGAAGTATTAAAATAATTTCACTTTCTCAAAATTAATATAATGATGGAACAGATAACTTGTTCAGATTTACTACTAATACACATTATTTTAAGAGGCTGAAAAAGGCAGCTGAGTTAAATAAACCATTTCGTACTATTATCTGTTAAAAGCAGATGGCATGGAATTCACATAAAAACCCAGAATTCTACTTAGTGAATTTGTTCCCAAACGATTTTCTTTGAGAATAGAGTGTTTTGTGAATGTTTACTGATCACAAGAAGAATTGTAATAAAGAAATCAATATGCATGATCCCTTTCCATGTAATACAACAGGGTTACACTGTTAGGTTAAACACAGGCAGCATTCCTTTCCAGAAAATCAATTTGCTGTATAGCCTGGAACCGCTAGTGTCTGCATAGAGTCATTTTGTATTGTGTGCACAGTAAATTCTGTATTGGCACCTTCAAATAGTATTGACTGCTAAAAGGCTATCAGCTGAGTAACCTGACTTTAAGCAGAAAGGCCAGTCCCTTAATAATAACAAATGCTATTATTTCTTTTTTATATTTGGTCACAAACCAATCGTTTCAAAGAAGTCATTTCTTGTGTTTTTTTAAAAAATATATTTTAGTAGAAATGCCAAATGTGATTTTAGTGAGGAATATAATTTTAATATTCATTAATTATATCTGTTTACATTCTGACCAAGTGTTTTCATATTCTCAAATTATCTGCATATCTCAAAAAGCACATTTTTTAGGCTAAGTAGCAATTGCTGCTTATTTTGAAAAGTTGGAGTAAATTTGAAAGGATGATATTCTTTTACAGTTTCTTTGTTCCTTGCCTCCATTTCCAAACAAAAGAAACAAAAATCATTTTAGAGAAGAAAGAAGTTTACTTAATATTTAAAGCTACTTAGTTACTACACTTCGTTGTTACTGAGGCATATATTTCGGGGACATGTGTGAAAACATCTTATTTTTAGGTCTTTTTACTCCTCACCCTAACTTTGGCTCTTAAAATGCTTCTGTCATTTTCAATGTAGCTGTTCAATTAAAAAGACCAAGCTACCTGTTAACGATCATATTTTTATGAAGTGGTTCTACTTGATCATGACTTTGGATTCTGTCGGCTCCCTTATAGTACATTACAGTCATGCTGATCTGCCTTGCGTGCCAGTGTGCAGTATCTGTGTTTAAGTCCCACAGACGAATTTGCATTTCAGGGTGATGGACTGGGACTCAGCAGAGCATTCAGCCCCTTGGGTCTGTGAAGTTTTTCTAGGTGTAGTCATTCTTTTTTGCTCCCTATTCATTTGTTGATTTATTTTTTTTTCATTCGTTGATTTTTGCAGAAGCCTTTTTTCTAGGCTGCATGCTTCTCACATAGGATTTTTTCTTGTTGTTAATGACTATACTTCTTTAAACTGTAACTGAAAAAGGGCTTTATCCCCTTTAAATTTTACCCCAGCTTACTAGGGAAGTGATGAGATCTCTAAGACTAAGAATGTAAAATGAGTAAACATTACCAGTGATTTTTGCATTTTAATCAGTCTTTTGTCATTAGACTACCACCTACATTCATGGAATCTTCATGTAGTAATGGACAGTGTAGTTTAAGAGCTGATTATTTCAGAAAATGCTTTTCCAGTACAATATGCAGGTGTGCAAAAGTTCGTAAGCTTAAGGAAAAATGAGTAGGTTTGGTTAGGTTGTATATTTACCCATGTTTTAAATGTTGATAGAAACCTCTGACATTTAAAAAATAAATCATCACTTATAAAACGAGTTTACTCTTTGAGAAAAACATTTTTGTAATAGGCACAAAATTATCCAAATAATAGTGTAAACCAAGCCAGGCATAGCAGCAGACAGAAAAATGCATTCAACCAGTAGGATCATGGATTTGTTTGATTCAGATAATTGAAAGTGTTTCATACTATTATTGCAACTTGAAGGCTTGTTTAAGTGTCTAACTGTCAGTCACGCTGGAAGGTGAAAAGTATTCAATTGTCACTCTGTCAGTCAATAGAGATGAGAACTGTCTGCCTAATGGATTTCTTTACATAGATGTCTGCATGGTGGTAGAAGTAAAATCAATGTGTTGTCATGTGTGAGTACGCGCATCAAACTGCCAGGTGAATTGCAACTATATTTCTGTAACATCTACATCCTTGCTTGTTTGTGGAAGGCAGAGGCAGCTCTGCATGAACATGTGGGGAGGGGCACAGGTAGACAAGTGCACTGGGGGACAGCATTATTTAGTATCACCTGTGTCCATGAGGGCATTTATTCTAACCTCTAAAAACAACCTAGTTTTAATCAAATTACAACGAATGGAGTTCTTCATATCACAGTGGCATTGCACTTAGAAAGTTCCATTTTAGGCACTTGTCACTAAGGAGCTCATGTTTCTATCATGTCTAAGGTCAAATAAGGAAAAATGAGTAGGTTTGGTTAGGTTGTATATTTACCCATGTTTTAAATGTTGATAGAAACCTCTGACATTTAAAAAATAAATCATCACTTATAAAACGAGTTTACTCTTTGAGAAAAACATTCTTGTAATAGGCACAAAATTATCCAAATAATAGTGTAAACCAAGCCAGGCATAGCAGCCACTGTGATATGAAGAACTCCATTCGTTGTAATTTGATTAAAACTAGGTTGTTTTTAGAGGTTAGAATAAATGCCCTCATGGACACAGGTGATACTTCTATATTGGAAGTCACCTAAATTAGTGGTTACTTTTTTAGTAGAAGTTTTATCAACAACTGGAATAAAGACATAAAACCTTATCAGAATTTTTGATGACAGACAACTGGGAGGGGTAGATAGATCAATGAGTAGATGACCATCATGATTTAAAATCATTTAAAAAATGGAGTGCTAAAACTAAGGAATGATGAAATGTAAAGTTCTGCATGTAAGTGGAAAATATTAACTAACTGAACGTGAAATGAGTCCTGGCTCCACACAGCACATTATGTAACACTAAACAGAGGAGATGGAGCTGGTAACAAACTGAGCAGTTAGGCTAGTATTTCAGAAATTTAAAGGTCTGTTGTATTTGCGCTGCTCAGATAGTACCTAAAGTAATTCAGCTAATTTTTAGAATTCATAAAAACTCTGGCCAACTGGGGACTCTACCAAGAAGGGTGACAGAATGTGGGAAGATCTCACTTCACAAGGTCAGTTGAGGGACCCTGGAGAAGATTTAGGGGCTTAGGTAGCGGAAGCAGCACATGGCTGCTTTTTGGGGTCTTTAAAGGTCATCGTAACCAGGAAGAAGGTGCCCTTTTGTTGTGGTGGGACTGGAAGTTAGACACAGATGGCAGCAGTTGAACACAATGAACTTTCTAACATGAAACATTATGCCATAGAGTTTCAGTAACTCCACGTGTTTGTGCAGAGGCTGGACTATAATTTGTTAACACGAAGTGCATGGGATAAGCTGTCCTGGTCCAACTGTTCAGAGACTGGAATCTCACAGGATAACATTGAAGGAACAACAGTGATCAAGTATCACGACAGTCTCTGTAAAGAAAGCACATTTTCACATGCCAGAACCACTACACATAGGAAGTATTTCGTCACTTTAAAAAACGAGTTTTTATTTTTTAGAACAAGAGTTAATCAATTGAGAGAATAGCCTTCAAAAGGCCTATTAGACTCATTATACATACGTATATATATAATTTGACATAAAACACTAAATTAGTTTAAGGTGTACAACATAATGACTTGATACGTGTTTATATTGTGAAATCATTGCTGCAGTTAACACCCACTTTTTGGGTTTGGTTTTTGTTTTATCTCCTTTTGATGGAGCTTCTTGAGAAAAGGTACATGGGAAGTAAGTGCCTTAAAACCTAGTGTGTATGAACATGCCTTCATTTTACTCTCAGCTGATTGATAACTTGGCTGGTGCACTGTTACACAACAAATTACCACAAGTCTAGCAGCTTAAAAGCGAATCTACTTCTGTAGGCTAGAGGTCTGGACATGGTGTCTCTAGTGTGCACGGGCCTGATTCTCACATGGAAGTGTGTTAGAATGTTGAGTATCGCTGTGAATTAAATATTATTAATCTGGGAACAATATTTCCAGCTTCTTATTGATCTGTGTGTAGTTTCCTATTTTCAGTTACTATGAGATAATTCTGCAGGAATGCGCCATCCACCTCAGAGTCAGCTGAGATCACGGTCCTTCCAGCTTGTCACCCTCCTCCTGTTCCTGTTTCTCATCGAGGGCTACTGGTCTCAGATGTGGATATTGGAAAACTTGGTTGTCTTTATCCATCACACCTGGTCATCTGACCATTTCTGTTGGTGCTTCAAGGGCTCATCCTAACACCTTTTCCCTTCCTCTCCCGGAGTGCAGCTCCTGCCCACATGCCATCTCCTACTCAGATGTTATTCTGTGGCGTTTGCTATGTTCTCTGTCTCTTACCATTGCATTCCGCTGCTGGTGATTCCCAAATCAGAGCTTTATCAAGTTGATCCTTTCACCAAAGAAAGTCTGAAATAGCCCTAGCCGGTTTGGCTCGGTGGATAGAGCTTTGGCCTGCGAACTGAAGGGTCCCAGGTTCGATTCTGGCCAAGGGCACATACCTGGGTTGCGGGCTCGATCCCCAGTGGGGGGCATGCAGGAGGCAGCCAATCAGTGATTCTCTCTCATCATTGATGTTTCTCTCTCCCTCTTCCTTCCTCTCTGAAATCAATATATATATATATAAAGAAAGTCTGAAATATTCTGCCAAACTTAATTCTCCCTCTATTTAGCTTTCATGACTAAATGAAAATTATTGCTAGTCAACTAATTTCTAGGTACAGGGCTTTTAACGATAGACAACAACAGCCATTATTTTTAGTGAAGGTTTCTCATCTCATATAGTGTGCTCATCTTTTCTGTGTATTATCGCGCTTAGTGCTCATAAGCACAGCATAAGGGAGGCTGTGTGATCTGTAGAGGAGAAAAATGGAAACTCAGACCAATGTGACGTGGCTTTCTTGAGTGTTTGTATGTAGCTAGAGCCAGGATTCAGCTCTGATTATAAAGCTCACAGGTATCAACATCACATTGTCTTGACAAGGCCTGTGAGAGCCTTTTCTGTTCCCTGGTAAGTACTTTGGGAGTACAGACTCCCTGTACCTGAAAAGTACTGCGTGTTATGTTAGAGTACTTGGAGACTGTGATAGTATATCAACACTGAAAGACAACATTCATAATTTTAAGGACATTTGTCATTGTTAGAATTAAGCCGTGGTTTAAGTACTTTAATCTGTAAAAGAAATAATTTTTTTACATATAATGCACTGTTTTCATTATTATTTTATTTATTTATTTACTTTAAGAAGTGCACCGAAGCACAGGTTTAGCAAGATGTTTGCCTTATTCCATATAGTCATCTTCTTTGTGCCTGTTTTTGTAGAGCTGACAATTCAGTAAGTTGAAGGAGTAATTTCCATCTTCTAGGAGTTTTTGCACAGTGGCTTGCTCTGTTAATGAAGGTTAAGTCTCAGTGGTTAGAAGTGGACCCAGCACTTGGAGTTGCTGATGTTCATCATTCCCAATTCCCAAAGTGGCTTCCCTATTTTATTCATTTCTTATTGCTGCCCCCAGATGCGCCTCTTGTTTTCAATTGAACGATCTTTAGTTAGCACATTTTAAATACCTAGAACTTACTGTAGATATAGAACACATACATGCATGGGATTTATATTAGAAGTATGATGTGTAGACTTTGTTAATTTATTTCACGTTAATTTTCCATGCATGAAGTTGCCTTTTCTACTTCAACATACAGGTGTATCCTCTTCAAAACTTTGTTAGAGTCAGAGCCTTGAAATATTTCCCACTTAATAGGACATTGATGGATCTGTGTTGGCTGAGCACATAACATTTATTCATTCATTTTAGCTCTAACACTCTATTGTTTGGGGTATAGCATTAAAAAAAAAGCAAAATCTATGCTCTCATGCAGTTATGTTCTAGTGTACTGAGTTCTGCCTGGTTTTCTTCTTTTTACAAATTTTATTGCTACTGCCTAGCTGTAATGTGTATTTGCCAATTACATTTGCTGTTTTTGTTTTTTTTGAGGTTGACATCTGATGTTACATTAATTTCAGGCATACAACATATGATTCTGTATTTGTATGTATTGTGAAATGATCACCACAGTAATCTAGTTAACATCCATCACCACACATAATTACACATTTTTTTTTTGCTTGTGATGAGGACTTTTAAGATCTACTCAAATATGCACTACAGTATTGTTAAGTGTAGTCATTGTGCTGTACATTATGTCCCAGGCTTATCTATACTAATACAAGG
>NW_005871130.1:2738771-2739786 GCF_000147115.1 Myotis lucifugus
CTTTATTTACATGTATGTATTATCATCGTAAAAGTTGAACAAGATCATTCAGCAACAATATGGGTGTTCGGGTTGGCTGCCAGCCGAACGCCGTTGTTGGTGATTTTGCCTGCAGGAGAAACAATTTGGGGTTTTTAGGCCAGCAGGGCTCGCATGTTTGGTCGACCCGAACACCCGCCCAGGGCAGTTTGGGGTGTCTGGCGCCTACAGAGGAGAGCAGTTAGGGTGGACCAGGCCTGCAGGGGAGTGCATTTGGGGGTGACCAGGCCTGCAGGGGAGGGCATTTGGGGGCGACCAGGCCAGCAGGGGAGGGCAGTTGGGGGCGACCAGGCCAGCAGGGGAGGGCAGTTGGGGGCCATTGGGCTGGCAGGGGAGGGCAGTCGGGGCAGTCGGGTTGGCAGGGGAGTGGTTAGGGGGTGATCAGGCTGGCAGGCAGGTGAGTGGTTGGGAGCCAGCAGTCCTGGATTGCGAAAGGGATCGGGCCTAAACCGGCAGTTGGACATCCTTTGAGGGGTCCCAGATTGGAGGGTGCAGGCTGGGCTGAGGGACACACCCCCACTCCCCCCAGTGCACAAATTTTGTGCACTGAGCCTCTAGTTTATTTTATAATCAGGAGTTTGTCCTCTGACACCTTTGACTGCCTGTCATTCATAGATGTTTCAGTGGCTCCTGCCATACTGGGTTGCAAGGGTAGCTCCTTCAGCAGTTGGGACTGTCCTTGCCATTTTTAAGTGTACAGATCACTGGCATTAAGTACATTCACATGGTGTGTAACCATCACCACCTCTCATCTCTTGGAAAGCTTTCATCTTATGAAACCAAAACTCTGTCCTCATTGAACACTGTCTCTCTAATTATCCTCCACCAGCCCCTGGTGCCCATGGTTCTACTTTCTGTGTCTGTGGATATGATTGCTCTTGGTACTTCATAAGTGGGATCACACAGTGTTTGTCTTTTTGAGACTGGCTTCTTTCACTTAGCGTATTGTCCTCAAGGTTCATCATGTTGTAATATG
>NW_005871130.1:2740254-2786049 GCF_000147115.1 Myotis lucifugus
AAAGTCTCCCTTGATTCTCATTATTTTCTTGCTTCAAGCCTCTGTTAGATCAGGTCTGAGGAGAGGAATGACAGGTTATTACATTTTCTTACCATCTTCCCCAGTCTATATTAGTAATGTTTTTCAGCTGTTCTCTTTGCAGTGGAAGAGTATAAGCAGAAGAAAAGAAAGGGTGAAGTTAATATTTATTGGGAGGTGCTGCGTATTAGGATGGATGGGTGCTCTCTCTTAAATTACCTCAGGTGCTCCCTGCATGGAGTTATTGGTAGTGAGTGAAGGTTCTGTCCTTTACTAGTGTTGTGAGAGGATGGCATAGGGACAGTTTGCTGAAACAAACTGACACTAAGTTGGCTTTAAATAACATAGACTTACTGTCTTACAGCACTGCAGGTCAAAATTCCAAGATCACTTTCACTTGGCTGAAATCAAGGTGTCCATAGAATTGGTTCCCTCTAGAACTCTAGGGGTTAACCCCTTTCCTTGCCTTTGGCATGTAGTGGCTGCTTAAATTCCTTGGCTTGTGGTCTCTTCCTCCATTTTCAAAGCCAACAGAGTAACATCTTCAGACCTCTCAGACTCTGATCTTCCTCTCTCCATATTTCACTTATAAAGGTGCCTTGTGATGACATCAAGCCTACCTGGCTGACCCATGGCAATAGCAAGATCATTGATTTAATCACATCAGCAAAAATCCTTTTTCTCCTGCAAGGTCACTTGTTGACAGGTTCTGAGGACTAGCATCTGGACCTCTTTGGAGGTCCATTATACTGCCTACCACAAGCAGTGGGTTGCTTAAAGTTAGGTTGTACATGCATTTCCTTGAGACCATAGAAAGAAAGTCAGCAGGTATTTATTAGAGGATTTGCTGTAGTACAAAAAACCCCGAGGATTAAAAAAGACCCGATTCATTGCAATTTAAATATTTTGCATTTTATATTCACCTTTATATCCATGATCTACCGTTATTTGCTTAAAGTTTTATAATAGCATACACAGGTAAATTGTTAGTTAGAACACATGGTTCCAAATATTTACATATGTCATCAATGTCCTCTGACCTACCTTTTAAGGAAGCTATTAATGAATTCTTGAAAATATGTACCTATAATTTTAAAGTTGTAAGCAAGCTTCACAGAAGCTAAAATCTCTAACACATGGATTTAATGTAGAAGTAATTCTGATGTATTCTACAATTATTTCAAGTGTTGGTGCTTTGCCTCACTTGTGTAAAGATTCAAGTAACTTATATTTCTGGGGAATCTAACTCTTATAGTTTCTGTCTTCATACTCACCACTTCCAAATATATTCTTGTCTAGTTCCTCTGCTCACCACTCCTTACCCCACCTCCCCCCCCTTGTATCAATTGATATACTGTTGGTAGCCTGAACTTGAGAATGTTTATACCATGGAAATCGGCAAACAGAAAGAATCAGGTTCCTCCTCTCCCTTCCTCTGGGAGATGGTTTGCCTGCTCTTCCTTACCTGGAACTAACATTACTAATTATCACTGTGCTACCAAATTCAGTGGTGGATATTTAACACAGTTGTGCACTCTGTCCTTAAAATACTTATATCTTGGCTTTTCTGACACTATAGTCTCCTGTTTTTGTTTGTTTGTTTTTTGTTTTTGTTTTTGTTTTTGTTTTATCAACTTACTTTTTGCTCATTGCTTACTCCCCACCCTGGCCTGATTTATAAAAGTTGTTCAGTCCCTGTGCTTGACTGTAGAATCTAGTCCCTCATCTTTGCATACCAGGGATCAGTAAACTTCCCTGTAAGGGTTCAGATAGTAAATGTTTTAGACTTTGTAGGTCACGTAGTCTCTGTCCTAGGTACTTAGCATTGGAATTTTCAAGCCACAGGCAACAGGTAAATGAATGAATGAATGTGGTTGTGTTCTATTTCAAAAACAAGTCCAGGCCTCCTTTGGCCTGAGAGGTGTAGTTTGCTGACCCTCTGATTCATACTCTCTTTGGGTGATATTCTTTAGTATATTATTAGGGCTTTAAAAACCATCTTTGTGCCTAATCATCACGTTTATATCTCTAGCCCTGATTTTTTTCTTTTTTTCTTTTTTAGCACCAGACTCATGCATTTTGTTGCTTATTTGAAATGTTCACCTCAAGGCACCTCAAATTCAATGAGTCCTTTATTTGTTTCCCTGAACTTTTCTTCTACTTGCTCCAAGTGTCCTCTTCACTAACTACTCACCGCCTGCAATGCCGTGACCTTGCCTAGGGGGGCAGAGTGTTTTTGTATTTGTTCTTTTCTCTGTCTCCACTGCTCTTAGATCACTCTGGGCTGGCTCTTTATTGACACTGGGGGTGGGTTCAATTGCCCTTTTTTGGCCACCTACTTCTCACTCTCTTACTTTTCTTCATATTACCACTTACTTAAAAGTTCTTTGTTTATGTATATATTTCCTTCTTTATTGTCAGCCCCCTCCCGCTTCACTGTAAAGTCCCTATGAGCAGGAATTATCTACAGTGAAACCTCGGTTCTCGAACTTAATTTGTTCCAGAAGGCTGTTCGAGAAGTGATTTGTTTGAAAACCAAATCATCCCCCCCCCCCCATTAAAAATAATGTAAATTGAATTAATCCATCCAGACCTCTAAATGATTCTGTTTTTACCTTTTTTATATATAGTACATGTTGAATGTACTCTTTAATCTATAAACAAACACTTTTTTTCCTTAAATTTATCTAACCACCCACTACTAGCCTTAAATGAATCACTTTCAGCACTCCTTCCAGGGTTGCAGCATATTCCATTTTTCACATATCACTGCCTCTGAAATGCTGTCACCTGCTAACTGCTTTTCATTTATCCAAATCAACAAGTTTTTCTACCTCTTCAATGGCCTGTGATCATTGTTTTGTGACCACTTTTCACACCCTTAGCAACATCAGCACACTTGATGGCCTCCTTATGTTTTAAAATTGTGCTAATCTTCCATTTCACCAGCAAAAAAAAAAGAAAAAAGAAAACAAAAACAAGCCCTATGAAAATATTCACAGCACAATTTCCTGAGGTGTTAACAACATGAGGTTTAGAGGTAAACTGCCTTGAGTTCTCTCCTTGTTTGTGGCCTGAGAGATGCTTTTTGTCATGGTGATGTATCAGCCTGAAAGGGTTGTCAGTTCCAGAACTGAAGTTTGTTTGAAAAACAAGATACCTTTTTCTGAGAACTGAATTTTTGGAAATGGGAGATACTCAAGAACCAAGGTTTGACTGTATGTATTTTTAGTGATTACCTTTTAAATGATTTTAGATAGTCACAGCATAAACAATTTTAAAACATATTAAAGTCTTAACTTCTGAACAAAGCGGCAGACATGAGGTGGAGTATTTATTGTATGTTTACTTCTGTGCTTGGTACTGGGAGTAAAACTGTGGAGAGACTCTCTTCCTGGTCCTGGAGTTCAAGGTACAGAAATCCAGGCTCAGATGCTGGAGTGGAAATGTCTGGGAAGGTCTGCCCTCAGAGGGAGAGTGACTCACTGACTTTGGGCGAGGGCAGGAGGAAGGCAGAGTAGCCACCAGTGTAGAAGTGACAGCACTTCTCACCTTTTTTGTCTTCATTCTTTTTTTTGGTACTTACTTTTATTTTTCTTTGTTATTAAATGCATTATAAATAAATCCATCATGGTTGCTGAATGTTTAAATTCTTAAATTTTCCTGAGTTTGGGATGTTGTATTATAGACCTTTCATTTGTGTTGTTATCTTGACATTATTTGATTCATTCTGAGGAAACATGTAGTGGAGATGACATCATTGGAATGGCTTTAATATCCTCTAAAGCAGTGGTTCTCAACCTTCTGGCCCTTTAAATACAGTTCCTCATGTTGTGACCCAACCATAAAATTATTTTCGTTGCTACTTTATAACTGTAATGTTGCTACTGTTACGAATTGTAATGTAAATATCTAATATGCAGGTTGGTCTTAGGCGACCCCTGTGAAAGGGTCGTTCGACCGCCAAAGGGGTCGCGACCCACAGGTTGAGAACTGCTGCTCTAAAGATTCCCATCCTAAATAGACTGGCTTGTCATACAACAATTGCCGCTTTCCATGGTGAGAAATATCACTAGCATATATATGAAATGCTTTGAAACATCTCATTTTAGAAAGTTGGATTAAAAACAAAACAAAAACAAAACAAAAAAAACCTCCCAAATAAATCGAGAGAATAATAGCTAATGACTTATTGCTTCAGAACCATATCATTAACTAAAAAACAAACATTCGGGAGGAGGTAAGTTGAATATATTCCAGTGGTAGAGTATGACCTTCCTTAAAGAAGAACCACATATAATCAAGTCAGTGAAAATATTTGAACTTCTTATATTGCCACACCCACAAAAGAGGAAAAAAGTCTAAGATTGAGTCCGCCATTATCCAAACTGTGATTTAAGTTCTGAAAATATTCTTGCTATGGGACATATCAGGGATGGCACTACTAATGTTTTAGGACATAAGATGGAAAGGGAGCAGAAACTTAAAAATACATTTCCAATTGTGAATACCCTTGATTATTGGGGTAAAATCAGGTACATTAAAGATTCTTGGCTGTAATGCACAACTTTAAACAACTGGGTAACTGCCCAAAGAACCAGTTGACCCAAGTCTTCACTTTGAGAAGTGTGGTCAGAAAATCGGGACTGCTCAGTGTTCTGTGCATTTTGTTCGGATGGGCACAAAGTTGTCCCTCCTCTTGTGACTGCATCCTGTGGCCTAGGGTGTTACTCTAGCTTCAGGTTGTTGGATCTGCACCATTCGTTTTCTAAATGGGATAAATTGATCATTTTCTCCTTTCTAGTGTGGTCCCACAGCTCTGCAATGACCTAGCTCAGTGGTTGGCAAACTGCGGCTCGCGAGCCACATGCGGCTCTTTGGCCCCTTGAGTGTGGCTCTTCCACAAAATACCGACTTCTGCGAATGGGCCATGAAGTTTCAATTGCACTGTACATGCGCGCCCGCATGTGGGATTTTGTGGAATTTTGTGGAAGAGCCACACTCAAGGGGCCAAAGAGCGCATGTGGTTTGCAAGCCGCAGTTTGCCAACCACTGACCTAGCTTGATGTCTCTAGCCTAAGGATAGTTTTGTAAGGTGTTTATTAGGAAGCCTCGTAATAAACGTAGTTGATAACTGGAAATGATCAAAGCCTTTTTTTTTTTTTTTTTGTCAAAACTTACTGCAACTGAGAATTTGGTTATTATGATTCCATCTTGGACTCTTACCAAAATGGTTTTCTTATTTGATAAGATGTAAGAGCTTTATAATATCGTGAACTCACCTATTACAATGACTGCACTGTTTTTCTTCCTAAAAGTTCTGATTTATTCTTTCTTACAGTTAAAAAGACAAATTTAATCTTGTTTCTAGTGGCATTTGCTAGAGAACTATCTCATGGACTGGCTCAGGGAACCTTTGTGTTGTCGGGAGCATTTATAGCTGATGGCTGTACTTTGAAGTGCTGAGCTGAGGTGTGTGGTGTGAAGGCAATGTGTGTGAGAGTGTGCATGCTGTGTTTGTAAGAAATATATGGTGGGCTCTTTTTCAGATTTTTGAATGGGTGGGCTCTAATATTTGTTTCTGCTTATTGATTGGTTAACTTTTCTTAGTGTGTCCTTGCTAAACTACTGGTATAGCTTTCAGAAGATGTAATTGTAACCAGGTGTGTAAGGTCAGGGTGGAAAGCAGTTTTATGGAGCTTTGTTCTAATAACATCTAACAAATCACTGGAAATGTGAGTCATCAGCAAAGGCACTTTACAAAGCAAAAGGTGGAAAAATGTGCAGCATTGCAAATTTTGCAGGGTAGAAGTATTCTTGCTTTTGGAAACTTAAGTTTCTGATGTAGTTTATTCTTTTATAAATTTTTTTTCCAATAAGGAATATCTTATATGTTTCATAGGATTCTATTGCTTTTCTTAGAGAAATAGGATTATTTTGGAGCAGCTAATTATTAGGTCTGGTATGACACATGTAAAGCCACATTCGCTATCATTTGCTGTGGGGTGGTTTGTATTGGCTTGTTTGACTAAAGAACATCAGAAAGGTTTGAATGGTTTTTTTCTACAAAGAGCACTTATGTCTGATTTTTGAGATAGCAATGCAGTGCATCTCTTTCTTTTCTCTTGTACTGTTTTTATCTTAAAGCCAAGTCTGCAGCAGGCTGTTTGCTTTGTGAACGAATGAGGTGTGTTTGTAGAACATACAAACTATTTTTTTGCTTGAATACAGCATTTATGACTTATGGCCAGCATGTAGCCCTGGTTTTCTATTGAGAATGATCCTTATTGTCTTTGTATACTAACTCAGTGCAGAAGCACTTGTCTATTTTGAGCTAAACCAGACCTCTTGTAAAAAGAATCAAATTATTTCATCATGTTGAAAATGAAAAGCTATAATTACTTGTAATTAGGCTTCAGAATTTTTGAAAATTGAGGAATTCTTTTCCAGAGGTTTAAGATCACTCCAAATCAGTGCCTTTGGAAAATAGGAAATAATTTTCTGTTCAATTTGAAATTGATTTAATTTATGCCTTTGACAGCTATTTTGCTTTGATATTTTGTAGTGGGAATCATAGAGCCACAGTGATTAGTGCTGTAACGTTTTCTGTGATATCACACACTGGTTTGTTCAGAACGGTCTCCTGCTTTTAGCAAGTTTCTGAAAAGTCTGGATTATAGAAGATGTTAAAGAATTATTTTTGAGTCCCACAGCTCCATAGTACATGAGGAGTTTTGTAGGTGTTTTTGGAGGTTTCAAAATTTTCCAAAAAGAAAACAAAGTGAGGACTGTTTTATTCTAGAGTAACAAAATTTCCCCCCATGATATTGGCATATCCATGTATACTTCTTTAATTTGTATTTTAAAAAGAGCCTTAAGGTAAAGCATTTTTTCTACCTAATTTCTAAGATTAAAATTTAAAAGTTAAATATAACAACATTTTACAAATATCTTATTGATTAATTTTTAGAGTATTTTAAAGAGATGGGTACTTAACAGTATTTTATATTAAAAGACTCTGGATAAATTTTACTTATTTCATATCTACTGTTCAGTATTTACAAGCAACCCAATCACTTTTAATTTTTACAACCATTTCAGCAGGGAAACTATTTTGTTTTTGAGTGTTTTCTTGAGAATATACATATTGTAAACTTAGTATTTTATTGTATATGGAATTATTTTTGTATAATGGTTCAAAAAATAACAAATAACTTGAATGGACTAAGTTTAATCACAGTTAATGGAAGCTAAGGCCTAGGTAAGTTTACAAGAAGCTTCTGAGGATGACAATGGTTCCCTCAGTTTAATGAGTTATCTTTACATAAGTTCTAACTTAGATTATCTAGTAATTTTAGTTTTGAAACTTCCTAAGACATTTCCCACTAACATATCAGAACTCAGCAGATAGTATTCCTTCTTATCTTTGTGGCCTTTGGAGCAGATATGCCTGACTATAAATCTATGTTTTTTCTGGGCCAGTTCATTTAATTGGAATGTTGAAAATATTGGTCAATTTGAACATGTTGTTTTCTATTTTTTAAGATATAAAGATGGTATGGCACCAATCATATACCTTTCACCATAAAAATAACTTTAAACTTGCCTTGGCTGTAGAATTTTTATTTTTTAATTTAAATTCTTTATTTTTTAAAGTATTACATAAGTCTCCTTTTTCCCCCATTGACCTCTCCCCAGCCACTCCCACCCCTCAGCACATGCCCTCATCCACCTACTGTCTGTGTCCATTGGTTATGCTCATATGTATGCATACAAGTCCTTTGGTTGATCTCTTACCCCCCTCCCTGCCTTCCCTCAAGGTTGGACTGTCTGTTCTATGCTTCTATGACTCTGGCTCTATTTTTGTTCATCAGTTTATGTTGTTCATTATATTCCACAAATGAGTGAGATCATGTGATATTTATATTTCTCCGACTGGCTTATTTTGCTTAGCCTAATGCTCTCCAGGTCCATCCATGCTGTTGCAAGTGGTAAGAGTTCCTTTTTTTTTTTTACAGTGGCATAGTATTTCATTGTGTAGATGTACCACAGTTTTGTAATCCACTCATCTGCTGATGGGCACTTAGGCTGTTTCCAAATCTTAGCTGTTGTAAATTGTGCTGTTATGAACATAGGGGTGCATATATCCTTTCTGATTGGTGTTTATGATTTTTTGGGATATATTCCTAGAAGTGGGATTACTGGGTCAAATGGGAGTTCCATTTTTAATTTTTTGAGGAAACTACATACTGTTTTCCACATTGGCTGCACCAATCTGCATTCCCACCAGCAGTGCAGAAGGGTTCCTTTTTCTCCACATCCTGTCCAGCACTTGATGTTTGTTGATTTGTTGATGATAGCCATTCTGACAGTTGTGAGATGGTACCTCATTGTTGTTTTGATTTGCATCTCTCAGATGATTAGTGACTTTAAGCATGTTTTCATATGTCTCTTGGCATTCTGTATGTCCTCTTTCCATAAGTGTCTATTTAGGTCCTTTGCCTATTTTTTCATTGGATTGTTTATCTTCCTTTTGTTAAGTTGTATGAGTTCCCTGTAAATTTTGGAGATTAAGCCCTTATCTGAGATAGCATTGGCAAATATGTTCTCCCATGCAGTGGGCTTTCTTGTTGTTTTGTTGGTGGTTTCTTTTGCCATGCAGAATCTTTTTATTTTGATGTAGTCCCATTTGTTTATTTTCTCCTTAGTCTCCATTGCCCTAGGAGCTGTGTCGGTAAAGATATTGCTACGACGTATGTCTGCTATTTTGCTGCCTATGGAGTCTTGTAGGATTTTTTTGGTTTCCCGTATTAGTACATTTAAGTCCTTTAGCCATTTTGAGTTTGTTTTTGTGTATGGTGTAAGTTGGTGATCTAGTTTCATTTTTTTGCATGTATCTGACCAAGTTTCCCAGCACCATTTATTGAAAAGACTGTCTTGACTCCATTGTATGCTCTTGCCTCCTTTGTCAAATTTAAATGAGCATAGTGGCTTGGGTTGATTTCTGGGTTCTCTGTTCTGTTCCATTGGTCTATATGTCTGTTTTTGTGCCAGTACCAGGCATTTTGGCAGTTTTGAGAACTGTGGCTTGGTAATATAGTTTATTATTGGTATTGTGATCCCTCCAACTTTGTTCTTCTTTCTCAGGATTGCTGTGGCTATTTGGGGTCTTTTTAAATTCTATATGAAGTTTTGGAGAGTTTGTTCTAGATCTGTGAAATATGCCATTGGCTGGCTGTAGAATTTTTTGTTAGCTCTTTTTCTATTCTTTGAATTAGGCATTGTAATAGAAAAAGTCACAATTTTAATGGTAGCAGAAAGTTTCTTCGTCATATAATTGTCTATTATTTTTTCTCAAGGACTATGGAGAATAATGTATTCTGATATAATTTTAGTAGGAGGAATTCATAACTGATAAGTCTTAATAAGTGGGTATTGAAAAACCTATATAAAGAGATGTAATCAGTTCTACCTTTGAAATACATTCAGAGTCCAAGTACTCCTCACCATTGTGTTCGTGTTCCCTGCTTCAAGCATGGTCACCCTCCAGAATTATTGCCATAGTCTGTGCTAGGTCTCCTGCTTCTATTTCTGACTCTGTGATCTAGTCTCAACTCACTACCTTTAAGGCATCCAGGATCGTGTCAGTCCTGCTCTGTGCAAGGTGGTGATTCCCATTTTCATGCCGAGTAGAGCTGCAGTCCTCAGGGTGCTCTCCAGGCCCTCTGTGGTCTGGAACCCCACTACCCTTTACCTCCCTGGCCCTATCTCCTCTTACACCCACCTTACTCACTTGGCACCTGCCATGCTGGCCTCTTTTACATCTTGAAATTCAGAGTGTACTGTTTCCTTAAGGTTTTTACTGTCACTGTTGATACTCACTGGAGTGTTCTTCATCCATGTAACTGGCTGGATCCCTCACTTCCTCTAAGACTCCACCCCAGTGCCATCTTCTTAGTGACACCTACCCTGACCATGCTAGTTATACCACAGCCTGCCCTCATCATGGTGCTCCTGTTCCCCTTTTCCTGTTCTGTTCCCCCCACAGCATTGATCCTGTGTTAACATACTAGATACTTTTATTTTTCTGTTTGTTCCTTATTATGTTTTGTCTTCTAGCTCTTCTGAGGGAAGGGAATCTTTAGGCTTTGTTTGTTCACTGGTTTCCAAAGGCATCTTGAAAAGCTCATTGTGTGTAATAGGCACTTACTAAGTAAAATCCATTTTTAATTTTCCAATTAAGTGCATAACACACAGATACAGATGCAATATTAGTGAACAAGCCAGGCTTTGAATCACTCTGACTGATCTTAATCTTGTGTTGCTTCTTTAAATTTTGGCTTTTTCTAGAGGTTTAAGTTTGGTTCTTCTTTTACTTTTATAGGCTTAACTTACTTTCTGGGCAATATAGGTACAGAACTCTCTCCCACAATGTTCTTTGGTTTTCTCTAAATCATTATGTAAACCAAAAACTCAAATTCTTGTCTTTCGTGTTTCTGAGTTTGTACTAACACATGACATACTCACTCAAGATGGAAACTTTGTGAACCCCTGTGACTTCTGATGCTCCTGGACACTCCGGTGTGAGGTTATATCTACTCCTGTCATCGATAAATTGTTCATCACATCTCACCATTACCTTTGCCACTGCCTCAGGTCAGGCCTTCATTGTCCTTTCCTGGCCTATTCTAGTTGCTTCCTTTCTTTTCTTTCATTCTCTCCCTTATCCATTCTGTGGTCTGTTCACTAAATTGTTGTAGGATGTAAAACGCATGTTTGATTCTGTTTCTTTATAATTTAAAAATCTGTTATGGACTCTTTATTACTTGTAAAATTTAAAAATTAACATGGAATTAAGTCTGACACAACTTGGCACCAACCCTTTACTGAAAAGAATGTAAACCATTGTTTCTAAAACTGTAGTCATTACGTTGTTACAGCTGCTTAGGGAAAGAAGAGCTCTGTGATAAAGAGTGTTTGAAAAATGATGGGTTAAACAGTTAAACTTTTTTTTTTTAATCTTAGGCATTTTAATGTTCTAATTTGCAAGTCAGTCGTGAAGAAAGTGATAATTTATATAACATATCATATATAATATGTAAATGTGTAAAATACTTCATTTAACAAATAATTATTGAGCACTCAGGGAACAGGGAACAGTACCCTTGGAGATGCTGAGGATACAATAGGGAACAAACAGAACATTGGCTCTTATGGAATTTGCAGGCTAGGGTGACATACAGACAATAAAAGGGATAAAACACTAACCCATGGAGTCTGTGGAAGGGTGCTGTGTGCTGAGGAAGCAGAACTTGATGCAGAGTGGGCCTTAGGAAGTGTTGGGAGGGAATGGCTGTGGAAGGAGTGGATGTGTTGCTGAGGGAGGGCTTCGTTGAAGGGGTAACATCGGTGTAAACAGATTCACTGCAGTATCCTTTAGTAGTTTTGGAAATCAGTTCAAAACAGTGAGTTACATGTGTTTTTACCTTATGAAAAACTGTGGCATTATGTAAGTCATTATCAGAAAGATAATTGAAGCCACTATTAAAGTAACAGTTATATGCCTCTTTGTAAATTAGTGCTAATGGTCAGTATAACTCATACTATTTCAAATTTAGAATTTAACTTGCACTCATTTATCACAAAGTCAATACTCAGCTTAAAAATTAAAAAGGTTACTAATTAAAGGTTTTCAAAGGAAAGTACTAATATTATGACCCACCTAACATCATATGGTTTCAAAATGCCATGAAAATGATTTTTTTACCTTATATTTATAGTGCATAGAGAGCTTCTTTTTCTTACTACTATTAATGAATACTTTTAAAGTAATTTTAGAATAGTTTATACATCTCTCGTCCAAATTTTAAAGATCAGGCTTTTAAACAAATTAATTTAGAAGGATAATAGAACTGACCTGCACTTTCATAAATTTTTAAATAATTTTTTAAAAGATCATAAAAATAATATTTTAAAAACATTTATTTCCCTGTGGACTACAAAATTCCTTGTGTTTCTCAGACTCTTCACTCTTCAAGTTTGGTCATCGTTTTCCATAAAGGGGTGATTGCCTTTGAAAACAGGCCCATTTGCTTTCTTCTCAGTTATATATTGCAGAGGGAATATAATGCCAACTAGTCAAAAGAATACAACAAAGAATGTCGAGTTAGAGGCACCTCATCAGATAGGTTATGCAGAGTTCACATTATTTCCATGGCTCTGTTGTATAGGTGACTAAATAATGTAAATAGGACATCTCAGCTCAGAGGTAAATTTCTATAGTTTAGCAGTTTCCTTGTTATGAATTGATAATAATGTGCTATAGGGAAAATAAGGAAAAGTTTGGGGTATGAGTAATAGATGGTCAAAGTCATATCTTGTGAAAGTAATGGTCTAGGTCAGTGATGGCGAACCTATGACACGTGTGTCAGAGGTGACACGCGAACTCATTTTTTTGGTTGATTTTTCTTTGTTAAATGGCATTTAAATATATAAAATAAATATCAAAAATATAAGTCTTTGTTTTACTATGGTTGCAAATATCAAAAAATTTCTATATGTGACACGGCACCAGAGTTAAGTTAGGGTTTTTCAAAATGCTGACACGCCGAGCTCAAAAGGTTTGCTATCACTGGTCTAGGTCATCCAATGGCTGGAAGTAAAATATTTCATCTGTTGGGAATGAATGCCATCTCTATCATCCTCAGCAATATGGAAGCATCCATACTTCCCTTAAAAATTCATATAAGTACTGTATTTTCTGATTTTTCATTTTAGGCAGTCCTACTGGCTAGTATCTCATTGTAGTTTTAATTTGCTTTTCCTTAATGACTAATTATGTTGAGCTAATTTCACGTCCTTATTTGATATTAGTAGTCTTCTTTGGTGAAGTGGTAATGCCCCATTTTTAAATTTGGTTGTTTACTTTTTTATTAGTGAATTTTGAGACTTACTTATATATTCTGGATATAAATCATTTATCAAATATATATTTTGCAAATATTTTTTTCCAGTCTGTGGCTTGTGTTTTCATTCTTTTACCAATTTCATTTGAAAAGCAAAAATTCTCAATCTTGATGAAGTACAATTTATCAATTTTTTTTCAGGTTTGTAATTTTAATTTTATATCTAAAAACTCATTGCCAAACCCAAGGTCATGCAGATTTTCTCCTATTTTTTTTAATAGAAAGTTTTTATACATTAAGATCTGTGGTTTATTTTGAGTTAATATATATTTTAATGTGTGAAATATGTTTTTTTGTTTGTTTTTGCAGATGGGCATTCAGTTATTTTTTGTATTGAGACTATAGAACAATTTAAAGAGAGAATTGATATCTTAACAATATTTAATCTTCCAATCCATGAATGTGATATATCTCCCCTTTCATTCTTTCATCAGTGTTTTATGGTTTTCGGGAGACAGATCTCACACATATTTTGTTAGATTTATATATAAGTACTATAGGCCTAGTGCATAAAATTCATGCACTGGGGGGAAGGGAGAGCATCCCTCAGCCTGGCCTGCACCCTCTTGCAGTTGGTACAACTTGCTCCTTACCGCTTGCCTGCTCACTGCTCCTTACTGCTCAGCTTGCTGCTCTTTAGTGCTACTGCGGAGGCGGGAGAGGCTCCCGACACCGCCGCCACTGCGCTCTCCAGCCATGAGCCCGGCTTCTGGCTGAGCAGCGCTCCCCTGTGGGAGCACACTGACCACCAGGGGGCAGCTCCTGCATTGAGCGTCTTGCCTCCTGGTGGTCAGTGCGCATCATAGCGACTGGTCG
Organism: Myotis lucifugus; assembly: GCF_000147115.1. NCBI lineage: Eukaryota > Metazoa > Chordata > Mammalia > Chiroptera > Vespertilionidae > Myotis > Myotis lucifugus. Next base: position 2,754,054 of record NW_005871130.1, read on the forward strand.
TTCTGCTGGTCGTTCCACTGTTTGGTCGATTTGCATATTAGGCTTTTAATATATAGGATTTAATTTTTCTTTGCCCTACTTTAAATGGTACTTAAAAATGAATTTCCACTAGTTAATTGGCCTTCTGTATTGTCCTCTTTCCATAAGTGTCTATTTAGGTCCTTTGCCCATTTTTTGATTGGATTGTTTATCTTCCTTTTGTTAAGTTATATGAGTTCCCTGCAAATTTTGGAGATTAAACCCTTATCTGAGATAGCATTGGCAAATATGTTCTCCCATGCAGTGGGCTTTCTTGTTGTTTTGTTGGTGGTTTCTTTTGCCGTGAAGAAGCTTTTTATTTTGATGTAGTCCCATTTGTTTATTTTCTCCTTAGTCTCCATTGCCTTAGAGTGTATCGGTAAAGATATTGCTATGACATATGTCTGATATTTTGCTGCCTATGGAGTGTCTAAGATTTTTATGGTTTCCTCTATTACATTTAAATCCTTTAGCCGTTTTGAGTTTATTTTTGTGTGCGGTGTAAGTTGGTGATCTAGTTTTATTTTTTTGCATTATCTGACCAAATTTCCCAGCACCATTTATTGAAGAGACTGTCTTGACTCCATTGTATGCTCTTGCCTCCTTTGTCAAATTTAATTGAGCATAATGGCTTGGGTCGATTTCCGGGTTCTCTGTTCTGTTCCATTGGTCTATATGTCTGTTCTTGTGCCAGTACCAGGCAGTTTTGAGAACCATGGCTTGGTAATATAGCTTGATATTGGTATTGTGATCCCTCCAACTTTGTTCTTCTTTCCCAGGATTGCTATGACTATTTGGGGTCTTTTTTTAATTCCATATAAAGTTTTGGAGAGTTTGTTCTAGGTCTTTGAAATATGCTGTTGGTATTTTAATGGGGATTGCATTGAATTTATAAATTGCTTTGAGTAATATGGACATTTTAATGATGTTTTATGTTCTCAAAGTCACTAATCATCTGAGAGATGCAAATCAAAACAACAATGAGGTACCATTTCACACCTGTCAGAATGGCTATCATCAACAAATCAACAAACATCAAGTGCTGGAGAGGATGTGGAGAAAAAGGAACCCTTGTGCACTGCTAGTGGGAATGCACACTGGTGCAGCCACTGTGGAAAACAGTATGGAGTTTCTTCAAAAAATTAAAAATGGAACTCCCAGTAATGGAACTCCTAGAAGTGACCCAGTAATCCCACTTCTAGGAATATATCCCAAGAAACAAGAAACACCAATCAGAAAGGACATATGCACCCCTATGTTCATAGCAGCACAATTTACAATAGCTAAGATTTAGAAACAGCCTCAGTGCCCATCAGCAGATGAGTAGATTACAAAACTGGTACATCTACACAATGGAATACTACTCTGCTATAAAAAAGAAGGAACGCTTATCACTTGCAACAGCATGGATGGACCTGGAAAGCATTATGCTAAGCAAAATAAGCTAGCGAGAGAAAGATAAATAGCACATGAAATCACTCATATGTGGAATATAATGAACAACATAAACTGCTGAACAAAAATAGATCCAGAGATTAAGAAACACTGAATAGACAGTCCAACCTCAGAGAGAAGACAGGGGAGGGTGGGGTTAAGAGATCAACCAAAAGATTTGTATGCATGCATATTAGCATAACCAATGGACATGGACACTGGGGAAGTGGGGGCTTGTCCTGGGGGGAGGGAGTGGTGGTGCAGGGGGGGGGGCGGTTATTGGGGAAAAAGGAGACATATATAATACTTTAAACAATAAAAAAAGAGAAATACATGTCATATGACCTTTATACTCTGATGTATTAGTTCTGGCAGTCTTTGTAAACTGCACTATACCAACATTTGATAGTATGTCATTATTGGTGTTAGCTTGCAAAAGTCATTGAATTGCCACCTCATCCCCTGCATTATGGATGCTGTCACTGAAAGTCACAGAAGGTAAGTGACTGCGTAGGTTTTTGACTAGTTATTGGCAATGTGAAGCAACAGTCCAAATGCTTTCTGAACTCAACATTTTGTATGTATTAGTGTGTGGTGTAGTTTTACAGATCTTTAAGCAGTGTTGCATTTAATCAAATTACATGAGTTGTCATTTGTGGTGTGACTTGAGAGATCTGAAAGCTTCCTCGTCAGGTTTCCTTCCCCACTGATTTGCCTCAGGAGCTGATATTGCTCATGTCAAAAGGAGAATATCTTACAAAGGAAGCATAAGTCATTATGTTGTTCTGACCTTAATATTCTTTAGTTTTTCAGAGATGTGGTATTTGTAGGTTGTGATGGCAGATAACAGCTGGGGGCTTGAGAGATAGGGCAGGACAGGTTCAGGTGTAAGTGGGCCCAGGTGGGATGCTGCCATGGTGGGAACCTCGTCCAGATGTCATCTTGAGCACACTGGGCACCACGCAGTGAGAGCATAGAGTGAAATGTAGATGTAGGACCAAAAGGACATACCGCTGCCAAACCTAACCTGCCTTCTTGATATTTTTGCCTAGTTTACCTCTGAAAAACAAGCTGTTACATTGTCAAACACTGGTGATGTATCTTGGATCATTATTTGTCAATAGAAATACGGACTAATTATGCTAAAATAAAAAAGATGTGTCCTGTGTTGAATGTATAATGGCATAGTTTCTTTATTAAATTGTTTTGCCTGACTTTTTCAAGAGAAATTTTAGATACCATAGACACTTAATAAAGTAAAGAACCACTGGATGAATACTCCTTTTTACAAAAACCCTGTATAAAATGAGCAATGTTAGAGAATACAATTACCTCCATATCTTCAGATCTTAAAGGAAAAAAATACTAAGACAACCCTGCCCACCTTATTAGAAATAAAAAAGAAATCAATTTAGGAGAATGTTATTCAGCATGAACAGTTTTATTTAGTGTTCATAATTTTTGCCAAGAAATTTTAAACATGGTTTTAGACATTAGGATAGTTGACTGTGTGTTTTGATTTTGAAAATAAGAATGTTAGGGAAAGTATCTATACCTCTGAGATTTGAAGTATTTGTAATCTTTTTCTTGATAACTGAAGAAAGGGGACATAAGATACAATCACAGTAACATTTGTAAAACAAAACATCTTTCCACTTATTTTGTGTGAGAGCAGTGTAGTTTTAACATCTCAACATCCACCCATAATAATATATCATTTTCATTTCTATTCAATTAAAAATATTTTCTAATTTTCCTCATGATTCCTTTTCTCCTAGATTATTTAGAAGCATGTTGATTTACTAAATATTTGTGGATACCTTTGTGGATATCTTAATTCCATTATAGGAACATACAATATATGATTAAATCCTTTTAAACTTATGGGGATTTAGTTTATGGCTCATTATATTTATTTTGGTAAATGTTCAACATATACTTAAAAAAAGTGTGATTTTGCTGTTGCAGGGTGGAGTATTCTATAAATAAAAATTGAATCAAGTTGGTTGATAGTATCGTCTTCTCTCTCACTGAGAGGTGTTAAAGTCTCCAATTTTCTTTGTGGATTTATGTGTTACTCCTTTGAATTCTATCTGATTTTGCATTATGTTTTAGAAGTTATGTTGTTAGGTGGATCTACATTTAGGGTTGTTATATTTTCTTGTTAAATTGATCTTTTCATAAAAGTTTTTGAAATGATCTTTCTTATGTCTGTTAATATTCCTTATCTTGAAGAATTTTTGTTTTTCTTTCTATTAGTATAGCCACTCCAGCTTTCGTATGCTTAGTGTTAGCATGGTACATATTTTTCCATTTTTTTGCTTTCATCAATTTGCATTTATCTATTTGATGTCCTTTCTTGTATAGCTGGTTCTCTCATTGTTATCCTGATGATGTTTCCCTTCACTAAAATCTGCTATCTTGGCCTTTCTTTGTCTCATATTATTCTTTGCTTCTTTTTCCTGCTCTTTTATTTCTTTTTCTTTTTTTTAAATTTCTTTATTGGTTAAGGTATTACAAATGTGTCCCCATTTCCCATTAACTCCCAACCTCCCCCCAACTCCCCACTCATACTCTCATCCCCCTGTTGTCCGTGTCCATAAGTCCTTTGGTTGATCTTTACCCCTTACCCCCTCCCTCCCCTACTTTCCCTCTGGGGATTGATATCCTGCTCTTTTCTTATCTTCTTTTGGATTGAGTATTTTTTAGAGTTCCATTTGATCAATACTATTGGCTTATTGGCTAAACCTCTTTGCTTTATTATTTAAGTGATTGCTCCAGAATTTACACCATGTGCCTTTAAATTCCAGTAATTTTACACTACTTCATATGAAGTGTAAGAACCTTAGAGTAGTAGGCTTTTATGTACCTTCTTTTTGCTATTGTCATACATTTTATTTTTATATGTATTTAAAATGCCACAAATTCTTGTAGGTAATTTTCTTTTAATTAAATTAAATATTGAAATAAATTCTATTATATGTACCCACATTTACCACTTCTGGTACTCTTGATTTATTTTAGATCCACACTTCTAACTGCTATAATTTTTTTTCATGAAGAACTTCCATTAACTTTTTTTAGTGTATGTCTGCTCATGATTAATATTTTTCATCTTCTGTTTATCTGAAAATCATTATTTGTCTTCCTTTTTGAAGGAAAATTTTGTTAGATACAAAATTCTAGGTTGAGAGTTTTTATTTTCTTTAAATGTGTGCTAACATTATCTTATAATCTTTTTGTTCCTTTTGATAGATTACTTTTTTGTTACTTTTTAATAATTTTTTCTTCCTGTTTTTTAGAAGTTGTATTTTGGTGCACCTTTCTGTGTTTTCTTTTGTGCTTATGATGCTTGGGGTTTGTTAAATTTTTTTGATCTGTAGAAAGGAGGCTTTTTTCAAAATTAGAAAAGTTCAGGTCATTATTTCTTCAAATATTTTTTTCTCTTTTCTTCCTTACTCTACTCACCTCCAATCCGTATGTCTTGAAAGTTCAATTCTACATATGTTAGTGTGTTTGATACTGTGTCTCAGATTATTGAAAGTCTCTGCTCATTTCTTTCTAGGTTTTAAAAATCTTTCAGATGTCTCATTTTAAAAAATGTTTTTCTTTAAAATCACTTACATAGTTATAGTAGTTGTTCTAAAGAATACGCTTGCTAATTTCATCATTGTGTAATCTTTGGGTTTGTCTCTATTGACTTGTTCTCTTTATTTATGGGTTACTTTTTGTTGCTTATTTGAAGGTCTATCAATTTTAGACTGGATGTTGGATATTAAAAATTTGGGGTTGTTTTGTGATTCTTTTGTAATATGCCTTTGAAGAATGTTGGATTTACTTCTGGCAATATTGAGGTTTGTGTTTAAGTCTCTCAGGCGAGTCTGGAGAATACCTCACTCTGGGGGAGTTTCACCCAGTGTTAAGATGTACCCTTTTTTGTCTCTTCCAAATGCTTGTTGCTCAAAGAAGACTCAGCAATCTGGCTGGTCAGAACTTGAAGATTTCCACACTTCATGTGATTGGTGGGAATTGTATATGATAGGTCCCTTTTTAGCTTTTTTTTTTTTCTTCTGGCCTTAAGGAATTTCACTTTACTCAGGCTTGGCTTAGTGCTCATTCAAGGTTCCAAGGGAACTGCTATGAAGAGTTTTGGGGCTATTTCTTCAGGCAGTTACCTCGTCTGTGCTTCTCTGAACATGTCGATCCACTTTACTCATCTCTGTCTCCTTTAGTAAGTGATGCTCTGCTCTGTTTGGGTCCCGATACTGTGGTCTTGAGGTTGATTCTGGCATAACTCCATAGTTGTCATAGGTCTTACCTCCTTTGTTTCTCTTCTCTGTGTTCACAGGTCTACTCTGTCCATTGTCCATTTCCTGAAAATACATGTTTGCTATAATTTGTCCAGTTTTTTATTGTGTTTTGAGAGCCCTGGTTACCCCATCATGACTGGAAGCTTAACTATTTACTTTGGAATTTTTGAGTCTATTTCAGTCTGAATTTTCATTTGATAAACAAAAGCAAGTATTTTAAGATATTTTGGAGTTACACAATTCTTCTCTATAAAGGCATTTCATATATTCTTCTAGAAAAAGTGATATTGACCCTAGCTGGTATGGCCTGCAGATTGAATGGTCCTGGGTTGGATTCTGGTCAATGGCACATGCCCGCGGTTGCTGGCTCAATCCCCAGTGGGGCGGGGGGGGGGTATGCAGGAGGCAGCTGATCATTGATTCTCTCTCATCATTGATGTTTCTATCTCTCCCTCCCTTCCCCTTTCTTTCTGAAATCAATAAAAACATATATTTTTAAAAGTGACATTGATGGACCCATTATTGTTATTTTTACATTGCAGAAGATGAAACTGAGATAGTTAAGGAAACTGTAGAAATTTGACTTCTGGTCTGCAAGCACATCTAATTTCCTTTTGAGATTGTTTCCTTACTTTTTAACAAAAAAGAGAGTCTGAGTCAGAGCTACTTGCCATCTTGAGCCATATTCATCAGATGGCTTATGAGGATTGCTCTGTGATAGCAGATATGGAAGATTTAGGAAAAATTTAGATGCTAATAGATGTTGCACTTATTAGCTTTTTTGAATTCTAACCTCTATGTCCCTTTGTTTGGGGGGCGGGGAACTCTTACCAGTAGTTGATGAATGTCCTACTTCCTTCTTTTGTTAGTCCAGATGCCAATATGTGACAGACTGGCATGAGTGCTAAATCTGTGAAGCAGTGGCAGTGCTGTCATAAAAAATGACAGTTTTTTATTTTTTGATTTTTTATTCTTCCAAACATCTTTGCTCCAACTAATTTTTTTTAAGTCTAGTGTTCCATCCTCATATTCTCTCTCTCTCCCTCCCCCCCGCCTCCTCTCTCTCCAGCCCTTGATAGCTTTCTTTTCCTGCTTAGCATGTCCCAGTTTGCTTCCCATTCATTAATCCTCAGAACCCTGTGTGTAGAAGGAATGTGTCACTTGGAACTAGGGTCAGTATTTATTTAGCCATATAGACTTACCAGGTTTCTCTTAGCTCTCACAAGAACATATTAATATTTTTCCTTCCTTCCCCGTGATTTAAAAAGCATGTTCATCTTTTCTCAGCTGGTGCTTATTTCCCAATTTGTGGAATAGGAATGATTATTTTAAATATCTACGGCACTGGCTTATGTTACATATGTGTAAGACAAAATCTGTGTGTGTATGATATGTAAATGTAGTGTAGTATTATTTTTATATGGATGGGAAGATTTGTCTTTCAATTATGATTTCCTGCATTTTTAAGTTTTCAGTTAGGTTATCTAGTGTTAATAGTGACTATTCCGCTAGATCACTATTTCCTTTTGTGCTTATAGAATCGAGTGCTTTGGAGGGGAAGTGAAACGACTTCTTTAGGGCGATCTACAAGCGCAACGATGTGGATGGACATGGGGTGTGCAGGCCTCAGCACAGGGAAGAGAAACCTGCTCAGGGAGGAGAACACACATGTCCTGCAGAGCCAGCAAGTCTTTTAGTTAATTCTCTCCCTTTAAAGATCATGTGTGTTTTCTGTTCCTCTAAATAACTTGCTCATATAAATTCAGTGGACAAGTGCAAGATTTAACATGAGAGATCGTGTCCTCCAGAGGAAACCACTACAGCTTAACCAGTTTTCTTTCTTGGCAGTGGTTTCCTGCACTTATAGCTAATGCTGAATGGTCCCTAGAAAAAGAATAGAACTTATGGATGCAAATCTGTTTTATTTTGAGCAGTTCCTATATCATAGATCTGCTCGTAGCTGTAAAACCACTGATCTTAAGAAGCTTCCTTGGAAATTTCCTCAACAGGAGAAAGCGAACAAACATGCAGGAGAGATGTGAATGTGTGCTTGTGTGTCTTTAATTTATGCACATGGAGAGAGGTCTGTGACGTGGTAGTGACATGGAAACAGGTGTGCCCCACATGCTTCTGTCTCCTGGTAAGGATGCAGCTGAACTTGAACGTGGTCTGAAGATGATTTGGAAGTGGGGCAGGATATTACAAGCATTCTTCACAGATTCTTTTTAGTTAGTTTTCCTCTGTCATTGTTCCCTTCTAATTTCATTAGATTGAGGCTATATAACACATAAACAGCCAATATAGGCACCGATTAAAAATTATACTGAATGAAATGAACCACAAAAGTTTATTAAAATAGATTTTAACACTTTTTAGGAAGGTCTGCAGATACTGAGACATTACATTCCGCTAACAGCTGCTACTTTGGGGTGCGCTGTCTTCACAGGCTGCCAGAGAGGAGAGCCTTGTGTTGGAGCACTTATGATATAATAACTTTAAAAATTTAATGGGACCTCTGTCCATACTCCTAAGTTGACATGGAAGTTTGCATTCCCTCATCAACTGCTGGGTCCTTCTCCTTTCTCATTAGCGTTTTCATTTCCTATTAGATGGGCTTGTGGTATACCTGCTTCTGCTCTCAGGAGGGGGATATGTATCCTTTCACACAGACGATAAATGTGGGTTCCCAGTTTCCATAGGAAAATAAAATACAGATTAGCTTTTAATATGGAGTATGATAGCTCAAAAAAAGCTTCACTATTGAACTGAAATGTGAAGGAATTCTGTGTAGAAGAAGGGATTAGGTTGTACTTTTGTATTCAGGACTTTAGTTTTTTGAGCATTGTCTCTGAGCTTAAATTATTTAAGTACTAATTTTAAATGAAAATGGCTGTTAGTTTTTAAGAATATAAATTGTTATGATTGTTTTCATATCTGAGATCATAGGGAAGTCATGTTACACATGGCACTATCATACATTCATGCCATGGGATTGGTTTGTTTGTGCGTGTTTAGTGGCTAACATTTAAGCAGAAAGCACATCTTGAGGAAAAAACTACTTCATTAAAAATTAAACGATGAATTAAAACTTAAATTCTGCAAAGCTAATAAGCTACATGACCAAGACTAACAATTAATACACTACAATATATTCAGGAGAGTGGCTAACATTTTAACATTTGTTTTATCTTAGAATTGCAATTTGCAGTGTATGCTATTTTGGAACATTTATTTTGAAGAGCTCAGCATGTCTGAAATTAAGGCATAAATCAATGGTCTAAGGTTTTTAATGGTTATAGAATTTATCATGGATTAAGATCCTTGATAATATAAGCAGCTACAGAAGAAAATATCCAATTGTTTTTTTGTCAGTGCCAGCATCATATCAGCATATTTGATTGCATTTGCCCTTCTAGTATGCAGTGCAACAGTGCAGAAATGCATTCAATTGACAAAGTCCTAAAGCGGTCTATTACTTTGTTTGATAAGATACTTTTCCTTTGTTCATTCATAATCGATGCAGGACCACAATAATGGCAGTTACTAAGGTTTGCACTTCAGAAACTATACAAATGGATATTGAGTAAAACTAAGGAATTTTAAACTTAAGGCTTGTAAGCCATTAAAAAAATTCATGTTGTTCTACAACAGCAGACCTTGAAGTGTATATTCCATTTTAAATAATCTGAACGTGTTAACATCCAGATTTATAAACAGCACTGTTGACTTAGTCATTTGCCTCCAGCCTGCTATTAATGATACTTGTACTGGTGTCCTGTTTCAGACTGAGTGGCTCTAACGTTTGATCAGGGTCCTCCATGTGGTCCTTCCCTCATGGTTCGGTCCATTCATTCGTGTGATCATCGTTGATATAAATGCAACCCTGTGTGTGATTTTGGGCACTTTGCGAGGCACTTTGCACACAGAGAGCAGTTAGGCTGTTTGGACTTTGGCCTCAAGAATATGCTGTTTGGGTGCACAAAGACAGAAATTGATCATTATAGAAATTCATTCCTGCAACATGCCCAAGGTTTCACGAGGCTACAGAGGTGGGCCTGATGAATACTGGGTGGTGGAAGTTGGAAGAAGCATGCTCACCTGTCTGAATGCTGCAGATTGTCCTCCCTCATCTGCAGCCCCACATGGACAAGCAGACTGACAGTAACCATAGCTTTTCAGAGACCTGCCGTTGTCTTTGCATAAAGAGGATTGGGGAAAAGTTTGGGTTTACTGTTGTTGCTAGCACACCCAGTTACAAAGCCGTGGTGTCTGATTAGTAAGCGCTCTTGTCTCATCCTTCCACCCCTCTCCTTCATTCCTTCTCTTTATCTCCCTCACCCAGGGCTTTTTTGAATCACTGGCCATCATTTTTTTTTAGTGTTCTGGCACTGCCGCATTTAAAATACATTTGGGCCCCACTTCCCAAATGTGTTTTAGGGACTGAACAAATCAGTTTTGCATAACAAAGACAAGACCTTAGGTATGAACCCCTTACGTACATGAAAGTGAACAGGAATATAAGGGAGTCATGAAGAGATGCTGCTGGCCATGGGTGCCTCGTGTTTGCAGGTTTTGTTTTTATTCTCATTATTATGAAAACTTTTTTGTCAATGACAAAAGTTGAATGTGCTATTTTTTTTTCAAAAGTGGGGGGGTATGTAGGTCATTATCTGAAAAATGGTTGTGCCTGTGAGCCTTATAGTAGTTTTTTTGGAGGAGATATATGATACTTTGTCTAAGGAGTTTGGGACAGTTTTGAGATTTTTAAAATGTCTCCTGGTACCCAAATGGAGGTGAGCAGTTTCATTTGTTGATAAAGAAGTAGAGATAAAAACAGTTCTGTTCTGTTGTAGGAAGTAATAAGAATGAGGTGAGGTGCTTGGTCAGTGCTTTATGCCTAGTGTGGTGGTGTTGGTCTGTAATTTGCTAGATTTGGACAAATCTAAGCTGGCATTTTTTATATTTTAGGTAGGTTTATGTGGAATAGTTTTCCCATTTTATATGTTTTTTTTAAACAGTTAAAATATTGAGGTAAATGGAATCCCATCTATATTAATAATAGAGGAATACGGAAATCATCCGGGATGCAGTAACAGTAACAACTGAACAGCAGGCTGCGTGGGGCGACAAGGCCAGCAGGCAGAGGTAGTTAGGGGTGATCAGGCTGGCAGGGGGGCAGTTAGGGGCAATCAGGCAGGCAGGTGAGCAGTTAGGAGCCAGCAGTCTCGGATTGTGAGAGGGCAGTTGGACATCCCCTGAGGGGTCCCGAATTGTAGAGGGTGCAGGCTGGGCTGAGGGCCCCCCCCCGCCCCCTGGTGCAAGAATTTCGTGCACCAGGCCTCTAGTTTAAAATAACAGCCAGTAGTTCACCACTGAATTCTAACATATTTGTATACTTGTTTCATTGAAAGACTATAGTTAAGTTGTGAGAGTTGGTTCTATTGAGAGAAAATTGTATGCATATGCTCCTCTTGCAAATTAAAGGTGCCCTTAAAACATGAGTTTCTAGTATTTGAATTATCGTTGCCACTGCCATTTACAAAACAATTCATGCTGTGTTCCATAGCATAACTATTGCTAGCATGCTTAAATAAAAATAAAAATGTGCCAAGTATGTCCAGGTTTTAAATTGATGTATACTTTACAATCCATTTCCTAAGGACATTTGGGTAGTAAAATATGGTTTGTTTAGTGGGAAATATTTTGCTCTAGTTTGTGAGGTTTACTAAATTTAATATGCCATTATTTTCTAAATCCCCAAATCATCTATGCAGAGTATATTTTTTTAAGTAAATTTTTTTATTCTCACCCAATGATATCTTTATTGATTTAAGAGAGAGACAGGGAGGGAGAGAGAAACATCAAAGTGATAGAGGACATTGATTGGTTGTCTCTATATGCACCCAGGACCTGGGATTGAGCTGCAACCTTGGTATGTGCCCTGATCAGGAATCAGAACTCACAACCTTTTTTTGGTGTATGGGACGATGCTCCAACCAATTGAGCCATCTGGCTCAGGTGCCAAGTAAAGTGTTAATGAATTATATAGTGCACCCAAGTCTCAAGTCTTCTCCTTTTCCTTTCTTGGGAGAAATGTCTAGATAAAAACCATCAATAGTTTACCCTGAGCAATTTCTGTGCTGCCACATATGTGGCATTTTCTTTAGCTCAGGGTCATCTGTACCACTTTCTGAGATGGTAGTGAACTACTAAGCCCATGCTTAGATAAGGTATATTAGGAGCGTGCTTGCTGCTCTGGGCACTTCTTGGTTTCTTCTAGCAAGGGCAAATCGAGACGATTTCAGTATTTGATTTTCTCTAGTCCTCTCCCCAGTTCTCTCTTCTAACCCCCTCCTCCTAAATCTGAACAATTTTTTTCTCTTCTCTTAAAGGTCATTCTTTTCAGCTTTACCTTCATTTTATCAAAATGGGTAGCTATTTCTGTGATGAGAGAGGAGACTTAGTCCCTAAACTGTGTTAATTTAAAAGATAGGGAGAGTTATTTCAGGAAAGGAGAGAAATATAACAGATCATATGGAGTTGTTGTCTGCCTCAAACTTTAGCCTTTATCGTCTTACGGTAAAATTACTGGTTTGCTTCTGGAACCTATTCATGTTTTTTCATTAAGATACATCTATCAAAGATTAAAATCTAGTAGGTATTCTAATGGTGTCAGACATTTAGTAGGTGCTATGCACTGAATTTGTCCCTCCAGAATTCATATTTCTAAGCCCCAACCCACAGTGTGATTGAATTTGGACACAGGGTCTGTAAAGAGTTGTTAAGATTAAATGTGACCTTAAGTGTCGGGCTCTGCTATGACAGGATTGGTGTTCTTAGAAGAGGCACCATAGAGTTCACTCTGATGCTCTTTCTCTCTGCCATCTGAGGTCACAGGGAAAAGATGAGAGAGTTCTCACCAGAATCCGACCATCCTGGCACCCTGATCTGGGATTTGCCTTCATAATTGTGAGAAAATGATGTGTGTTGTTTAAGCCACCCAGTCCATAGTGTTGTGTTACAGTAGCCAGAGCAGACCAAGACATTAGACAGGGATTCCAAGTGCTGTTTGCACTCAAACCAGCAAAGTCTGAGATAACTATGTATTGCTAAGATCAACCGTCTGTGATGTTTTTATTGTCTTGTATTTGCTGTTTTCTTGCTACCTATGAGTGTGGCTCTGATTTGAATTTACTATGATCCATGGTTTGTATGTATGTTATGTATAGACAAGTGTACAGTTGATGAATTTTCATAAAAGGAATATGTCCATGTAACCAGCACCTGGACCACGAGTCAAACAGCACCAGAACCCTTCTCTTTCTCCCCCAGCCTCAATGGAAGGGAACCAATGCAGCAAACTTTTCAAACACAGTATTGATGTAGGCTGTTTCTTCCACATGATGGATTCTGATTTGAATCTAATATTCAATATGACCCTGATTTCTGCCTACGTTTTTTTAAATTTTTTTCCTTAATTCTAGTTTCCTCTATATTGTTGGCCTTTGACCTGTTAATAATTTAGTCCCCTCAATTTGTTCATTGTGTTGTGGAAAGAAGAGACTGTTTTACAGATTTAGGAAATAGATTTCATAAGCCGCTATAAATAAATAAAATGCCTGCATCAGCTTTATTTTGTAAATGTTGAAATTCAAACTTGAAAATAGAGTTTGTGGTTTAATTTGCTTATGTTTTAGCTTGGTGTGCACATAGCCCTCGGTGGGGTGCCATTTCAGCTGCTATTATTACAGTGAAAATATGTATGAAGGAGACATGCCTGTTAATATTCCATTTTGAGTGCCCTTCTAATGAGGTATTCGATCAGGGGTGGTACTGCATTTTGGAGGGGCTGTTGACTAAATGCAGTTTGCATATGATTACATTGCTTTTTCAGTTGACATCAACTTTCTGGTGTGATATGAGCTCTGTGTCAAGAAGGATTCTCAGCTCTGAGTTTACAGATGAAATGAGAAGGGTACTTGTCTTATTTTTGCCAGGGTCAGTTTTTCCTCTTCAATACATCTCTGATATTTTCAGTGGATGTTACCCAAAATGTATAATTTAACCACAAGTGCTTTATCTTCTTTACACCAGTTCAAGAATATTCAAATTTATAAAGTGAGATAAACACTGATTATTATCATCACTTTTTAAGCTGATAAACATGATAGTATTATCAATATTTTTTACTACAGATATTTTATTCATTCTTTTATAAAGTAGTAAATATTCTGCTTGAAGCAGAAAAATTATAAAGAAAAGCAGATTCTTTTTGAAAACCTAAAGTGAGATGTATTCACTCTTGATTTACATTGTTTCTGATATATATAAATTAGTATTATATATCGTTTGGATGCTTTGTCAATCAGAAGCAGAATGACAAGTACACACACTTATTTATTTAAAAATATATGTTGGTATGGAAAATAAATAATAATACAAGAATAATCTCTGTGTTTCGCATACTAACAACTGTGAACCTACTTTTGCTCACGCCTGTATATATTACATTTGCACTTAAACACACACAGATGCTATACACATGCACACATACATGCACACACATACATACAGACATAAATAGATACAGGCATGGATATGTTACATGGGTTGGCCCTACTGTATTGCTACGAGCATTTATTTTTACAGAATATGGTAATGCTTTAGTAATAAAATCATCACCGAGTTATGTTACCATGACCTGTCCTGCTGGTAAATGATGTACTAACAAGTATCCCAAGCTGCTTGCAAACACACACACTGTGATTAATTAATCAGTTAATACTCTTAGGTGTGGTGAGAGTCTATAGAAAGTATATTTAGGCTAAACGTCAATTTGCTAGTTTTGTTCAGATGTTTGAATGACTGTTTTTATTGGACTTGTGTGGAGAGCTGTTCTATATAGCATTCCACCAGTCAAGATGCACTCGTCACCAGCACAGAACTCAGTGCAGTTATAATTGTGAGAATGAAGTGCAAAACAAGGAGTTCTGTTTTGTAGTCCCGAGTACAGCTATAACTTTCAGGGGTGCTGAGCGTGAAACTGGGTTCATGGCCAGAGGGACCCAGGGACAGATGTTAGATAATCTCTTTTACTTGGTCACCTCTGTTAACTTTCCAGGTTCATGAAATGATGGACTTTTTTCCAGTTCATTGATACTAAAACAGCATTGGCATAGCCATCATTTTTTTGTGAATGACAACTCTTTGTGAAGAATAGTTTACTTTTTCCTGCTTAAATTAAGTTGCCGTGCTGTTTGCATTCATTAGCAGGTTTAGTATAGTGTTTGGATACCTCAGAACCCTGCTCTGAGTCTTGTTTTTCTGAGACGCAGGGAGAAAAAGGGATGGATGTTGACAAGGCACTATTGACTTGCAGATACACTCATCCTAGAATTTATTGTACCTTTGATCCTAATAGCAAACATTGTAGAAAAGTGTCTTTTTGATAGCAGACCTTTTTCTTTCCTAAAGATTGTCTTTTTCCTTATCTCACATAGACT
This sequence comes from Myotis lucifugus, assembly GCF_000147115.1. Classification (NCBI taxonomy): domain Eukaryota; kingdom Metazoa; phylum Chordata; class Mammalia; order Chiroptera; family Vespertilionidae; genus Myotis; species Myotis lucifugus. Next base: position 2,769,319 of record NW_005871130.1, read on the forward strand.
CCAGGACTGTGATTAGGAGAGTGACCCTTCCCTACTTGAATTTAATATCCTCTAAGTATCATCTCATTTTAATATCAGAAATATGTTTTGATCAAGTTATGCCATGCTGAGTTAACTTCTCAGTAGGTTTATAGAGGAATGATAAATAATGATATGTTTATGGTGTTTAGGCATGAGAAAGTCTTACTTTGTTTTTGTAAACTCAGAAAGTCCAGCTTGTCAGTAAGGCACCTGAGTTAGGCTGAGGCAGGATGGACGGGTTTCTGCACTAGGCTGTTGGAAGTGGGTGAGTGCAGATTATGTTGAGAGAGATCCTGAGGCTGCCTGATGTCAAGGGGAGTGAAGACTCTGAGGAATCAGTGGTGGCACACGAGCCACTTACTTGCCACCTCTGATTTAGTTGAATAGGGTGCCCTTTGGAAATACATCAGAAAATCCACAGTTGCCCAGACACTCTTCCTTCTGTAATAGTGTCTTAAATTTATTAAAATGCCTTAAAAAATGTCTTCAGACAGAGTATGTAATCACCCTAGTTAAAGGTGTATGTATATATTCCACATTTACTAGTATAGCCCTGTTAATAGGTTAATGATTTTTTTTAATGTAGTTTGCCCTACTTTGAATATGGTTTGTTTTATGAGAAACCGTATCTTTTAGTATAGCAAAACTCAGAATTCAGGTATGTTGGTGAAGTTGTATTTTTTGTCCTTTATTAGTGATTGAATAAGATAGGGATATATTTAAAATTTAATAAGTTGTGTCTTGTAAATAGAAAACAAATACTGACATTTTTGACAATATGAAAATGAAAAGAAATAGGTTAAATAAGTTCTTGATGTGAGATGTGAACTTTCCTTTGCAGGTGAGAGCAATCTCTATGCACATAAAACACAAAACTATAGTTACTATTTATAGATCAAAGAGTAGTTTATATTATATCTCTAGGACTCTATTTGCACTGACTTGTCTATGAGTTGGTGTCCTTGTCAGCTACTGAAGATCGTTTTCTTGCTTTCCTTTTCAATCAACAATTAGGGCTAAAGTAAAATTGAGTGTCTAATTCTGTTTGTCACCCCTCTCCTAACACACACACTCAGGGTCCTCAGGTATGTATTTTTCAGAGCAGTGTGACTATCATGAGTGTGGGTGCTTTAGATCAGCAGTCGCCAACTGGTGGTCCGCGAGGTCCGAAAGGTTGGTGACCGTTGCTTTAGATTATAGGGTCTGTGGCAATATGTTTTCAAATGAACTCTGTAAAAATGAAGATTCTACCACAAAAATTCTGTAATATCAGATTTGTTAGAAAATTTTTTTGGGGGTAATTTATTTTTGAACTTTGAGAGATTCTTAACATGGGCATCTGTTGCCCCCTAGTTCAGTGTCTTTTCTACTATTCTGGACTCTTCTGTTGTCTTTCTCAGATCTTTCACTTTTGTTTTGGAGAAATCACAGGAATTGCTTGTATTATTATTATTATTTTTACCACAAGAACAGCTTAAATTTTTTTTTTTTTTACATATTTTTATTGATTTCAAAGAGGAAGGGAGAGGGAGAGAGAGATAGAAACATCAGTGATGAGAGAGAATCATTGATTGGCTGCCTTCTGCACAGCCCACACTGGGGATTGAGCCCACAACCCAAGCATGGGCCCTTGACCGGAAATGAATCTGGGACCCTTTAGTCTGCAGGTTGATGCTTTATTAACTGAGCAAAACTGGGTAGGGCAAGAACAGCTATGGAACAGCAGTCCATGAACATTTTAAAATCTCATCATGTCTTCCCTTTTTCTAAGTCACGCTTTCTTGAGAAGATAGTGTGTTCCACATGCAAATATTAGTAACATGCTCATAGAATTAACTGTAACTGCTCACGATGACCTCCAATCTTGGTAGGTGACCCAAGTTCCCTGGATCCGATTGAGCCAGAATCATGTATGTTATTTATTAACTAGAGTCCCGGTGCACAAAAATTTGTGCACTCGGGAGGGTCCCTCAGCCTGGCCAGTGCCCTCTTGCAGTCTGGGACCCCTCGGGGAATGACCACCTGCTGGCTTAGGCCCGCTCCGTGGGGGATTGGGTCTAAGCTGGCAGTCAGACATCCCTCTGGCAGCCTGGGAGCCCTTGGGGGATGTCCACTTGCCAGCGGGGAGCAGGCCTAGCTGCAGTCAGACATCCTTAGCGCTGCTGAGTAGGCGGGAGAGACTCCCACCACCACCGCTGAACTGGCAGCCATCAGCCTGTCTTATGGCTGAGCAGAGCTCCCCCTGTGGGAGCACACTGACCACCAGGGGGCAGCTCCTGCTTTGAGCGTCTGCCCCCTGGTGGTCAGTGTGTGTCATAGTGACCAGTGATTCCCAGTCGCTCTGCTGTTAGGGTCAATTTGCATATTACCCTTTTATTATATAGGATAGAGGCCTGGTGTATGGGTGGGGCCGGCTGGTTTGCCCTGAAGGGTGTCCCGGATCAGGGTGGGGGTCCCGCTGGGGTACCTGGCCAGCCTGGTGAGGGGCTGAGGGCCGTTTTCAGACTGGCCACAGCCCCTTCAGGGTGGGGGTCCCCCCTGGGGTGCCTGGCCAGCTTGGGTGAGAGGCAGATGACTGTTTGCAGGCCGGCCACAGCCCCTTCAGGGTGGGGGTCCCCGCTGGGGTGCCTGGCCAGCCTGGGTGAGGGGCTGATGGCTGTTTGCATGTTGGCCACAGCCCCTTCAGAGTAGGGGGTCCTGCTGGGGAGCCTGGCCAGCCTGGGTGAGGGGCTGATGGCTGTTTGCATGTTGGCCACAGCCCCTTCAGGGTAGGGGGTCCTGCTGGGGAGCCTGGCCAGCCTGGGTGAGGGGCTGATGGCTGTTTGCAGGCTGGCTAAGCCCCCCAGCAGGGACCCTCACCCCATGAGGGTGTGGCCATCCCAGGTGAGGGGCTGATGGCTGTTTGCAGTCTGGCCATAGCCCCCAGCCACCCAAGCTCCCAAGTAGAGGCTGGCTGGAAGCAGGTATCTGGGATTTATTTAGCTTCTATAATTGAAACTTTGTTGCCTTTTGCGGAGGCCACAGCCAGCCAGCACAGGCGGGAAGCTTGGCTTCCTCCATCGCCGGGGCAACCAAGCCTCTTGCTTGCTCCAGCTCCGTGGCTGCCAGCCACCATCTTGTTTTGGTTAATTTGCATATAGTCGCTCTGATTGGCTGGTGGGCGTGGCTTGGGCATAGCGAAGGTACGGTTAATAAGCATCTTTGTCTTTTATTAGTGTAGATTTGGGTGTTCATTTATTTATTCAGCTATTCCCGCAACACATATTTCCACAGTGCCTAACGTGTTCCAGGCGTGGGGTCCGCTGTGAACAGAACTGGCCACGTCTGCACTGTGATGGAGCCCACCTTCAGAATTAGGAAGTTTAGAAAATTGACAGCAAAAAAAAAATGCACAGGAGCTTTTGGGCAGTGGTGACTTCTTGGAGAAGCATATGTCAGGAAAAAGCGACCCAGAATGATTGGGGGTAGGGTGGTGGTGATTCTATTTCAGGGAGGCTGATACTGAGTCTTGTCCCTGTCCCCCGACACCTAGGAAGGGCCCGCTGGTGCCCAGGCCTGAGCAACCTCCAGCTCTGCAGGCCGGCTGTGTTTGCCTGTTTAGTGTCTCTCCCACTGCACTGTGGATTCTCCAAAGGCAGGGATGATGGTTGTTTTGTTTACCTCATATACTCCTAACACACTTCAGAGTGAGCTATTAGTACAAAGCATCTAACAAGTGGATTAAATCTTTAGCTACCTTAAATACCTAAGTATTTTAAGAAATCAAATGGTGGTTGCTTTCTTGAGGAAGACTTGTCCCTTCAGAACCATTTGGTTCCCTTTTTTGGTACTGGTCTGAGGTCTTTATGCATCTGTCAGTTTCCATGCTGTTGTCTTTCCTCCGGAGCAGGTGACCTCTGTCATTCATCTCCTTACCTGGTGCCACTGCATATCAGGCACTTACTCCATCGGCACCTGTAGAGTGAACCTATTCCTGGTAATAATGAGTTAAATGAAGGTTCAAAAATGTAAAAGTTTATGTTTATTGGGAAAATCTTTTTCGTACAAGACATTTCAGTGTAGATGCTACTTTTTTTTTTTTTTTTTTACTGGCACAATCTCTTCTAACTTTGTACAATTTTCTTATTTGTTAAATTACTATTGTGCATGCTTTTTTTTCTAAAAAAATGGCATGAGGATTTCATCATGGTGAAGGAAATAACAAAAACAAAAAATTAAAAAAAATCCCAAACTAGATGCTATTTTTAAAAAAATAACATTTTTATAAGTGTTTAAAGACAGAACTACTGGTTTGGGTAGTTTGGCACAAAAAATTAATTTAGATTTATATGCTAGCAAATGACTAATAAAAAGGCACATCATGACTTACATTGGCTTTTAACATATAGTTGTTATACTGACTGTAGGCCTACGTAGGCATTACATCATACCACTCATAGGCATTTAGAGGTTTATTTCATACTGTTTTTAGTAATCCTGTATGTTATTGTACATTGTGGCTGACAATCTGTCTTCAGAGTTTTCTTGCATTCTCTGTTAGGAAGCCTGTTTATACCTTAACCCTGACTTTGCTTGTGGCAACCGTTGTGCTTTTTAAGTGAACATTGCTTCAGGTGTATTCGTAGGATTAGGAAAGGATCCACAATTGTGGCCAATCAGCTTTCTGCCTGTTGACCTTTTTCTTCTGGACCTCCTGATCAGTTTTGAAAGGGAGAGCTGGTTGCAGCCCTGTCTGGGGAACCTGCCTGGTGTGATGGCAGGTTCAGATCAAACCCAGAAGTGACTCCTCCTGCTTGGTTCGTGCGTCCTGCCAGATTGCTGTATGGCTGCCACAACAGTCACCCTTTTCGGGGCTTGATTGGTGAGGATTTACATGTGTGCTAATTAGAGTGGAATAAATGATTGGCTGCTTGCTGCATTGCCATAAAGGGTGCCCAGATGTACACACCACGTGAACATAATGTGCCCGGGCACGCACATCAACGTGTGTCAGCCGCATTACCTCAGTGGGGTGAGGGCCTGTCGTGGGGAATTTGTGGATAATTGTCCCCTATGATTTAGTGTCTTACTTGGTGAAAGTGAAAGACCTCAAAATAATTTCTTGGCAACAGAATTTTTGATCCTTCAGGAAAATAACAAAATATATTTAAACTTAACTGGGAATAATGAATAAATAGATGGCTTTAAGTGATGTATATTCAAAAGATGATTTCTTATACTTTGAAATATTTTCCAGTAAAACAAATAAAATATCAAGTAAATTGGCATAATTGAATAAATTGAATTTTTAAAAGTTGCATAAACATCAGTCTTTTAGGCTGAATTAAACCATGTTAAAACCAGCCATGTGTATGCTTGATGTTGATGGAGCACAGAATGATTTCATTTAAATTCCCCAAATATGTTTCTCTAAAACGTAAACTTGACTATGTATAAAATGTCTACATATATTAAAAATCCCATAATATACCTCCTTTGTAAATGCACAGTTAATATTCAGAATCCCCTTGTGTTGCATTAATGCACAAAATCTATAATATCTGATTACTTTGACAAGTAACTTTGTAGTTACATGTTTATAATATTGATAATGTATTAATGTCCAATGATTAAATGGTCTGCCACAGTCGAGTCATGAGCAGGGAGCATTTTATCCAGTGCAGCTGGGCAGGAACAAAGCCTCTTTGGTCTCAGACAGTGTTCGTCAATCTGCATCACTCGAGAGGCTAAGCCCGATAGCATTGATTCTTTGCTCTGATACTGGGCTGCACTTGAATGACCCAATGCAGTTCAGTGATAAGGTTAAGTTAATTACTGTGTCTGTGCCATCCAGTGTTCACACGGTTACTGCCGAGGAAGCTTTCGATGCCTTTTGCTTTAATTAAGCAAAGGGAATGAACAGATACAATTGAGATTTGAAATAATTCTGTCACTGTCAACAAGCAGCCTGTATTTCTCCAACTTTGTTACCAGTGCTTCTAGAGCAGTAATGGCGAACCTTTTGAGCTCGGCGTGTCAGCATTTTGAAAAACCCTAACTTAACTCTGGTGCCGTGTCACATATAGAATTTTTTTGATATTTGCAACCATAGTAAAACAAAGATTTATATTTTTGATATTTATTTTATATATTTAAATGCCATTTAACAAAGAAAAATCAACCAAAAAAATGAGTTCGCGTGTCACCTCTGACACGCGTGTCATAGGTTCGCCATCACTGCTCTAGAGGCAGGATTCTGTGGAGGGGGGAAGTTTCCATTATGTCCACACTGAAATGTTACTGTGTTAACATTACTTAACGTTAGTGCATTTTTGTGAGTGTTTCAAAGAGATATATTAAAATACACAGAAAAAAATAAAACAGAAGTCTGTAACTTCTGTTAAAAAAGATGATTATTTTGCTTGTTCATATACATGTACTAAAGATGTAACTTTCAATGCAATTTTGTGCCTTTACATTTGTGATATATTTTAAACTAAGTTTTCATTTAGGACAGGTGAATTTTAACTTTAAAAAGTTTACCACAGTATTTAAGCTTTCACAGTTTTTGCACATTATCTCTATTTTATTTAATTGATTTGACTAATTCTGTAGATTTTACACAAATTAATAGAAATGCAAAAATGAAGAAATGCTGTAAACTTTTGCAGTAAGGGAGGCTTCTAGTTTTCCTTTTTCCTTTTAAAGAAGTATTGATTTTTGTTTAATATTTTAACTTAAAATTCTGATTATTTCAGATTCCTCTTATTGTTTTAGTAGGAATGAGTAGCTTTACACTTTCGTGTGTGTGTGGATAGTGTAGTTTGGGAAAATGTTACAATGTTTTTTATTGAATTTAGGTTTCCCCTTCTATCCTTAATCGGTTCCATTTCTTTTCCCATTGCTACTCAGAGGTTGTGGCTGCTGTCCTCATGGGCTGATGCAGCAGTATACTGACTAACTGTTGGATCGTAAGCATCACTTCTCTAAGTTCTATTGACAAATTTGATTTAATATTTCTGTAGATGTACCTCACAGTGATGCTTGAGTCAAATGAAATAATAAGAATGCTATTTAAGCATTAAAAATCTATAATTTTTAGGATTTTATTCTTACTACATGTTTACTCATGTTCTCGAGCTAACAGGTTGACAATCAAACTGAGTTGATTACTTTCTTTGATTTTTGCCCTCTGCATTTTAAGTAAATATAGTGAACCCGAGTGTAGAATAGAAAACCAGTCTCTGCAAATGAAGGTTGGAGTTCAACTTTGTCTGGGTAAGAAGGAATAGTTGCAGTACAATGACTATTGTAACAAGGCTTTTAAAATAACACTCTCATTCTGTCTAGAGTCATGACAGGATGAGACAGCAATATAACATGTGTGATGGCCTGACTGGTGTGGCTCATGGTTGAGCTTTGATCTATGAACCAGGAGGTCACGGTTGGATTCCCGGTCAGTGCACATGCTCCAGTTGCAAGCTCGATCCCCAGTGTGGATCAGCCAATCAATGATTCTCTCTCATCGTTGATATTTCTATATCTTTCTCCCTTTCCCTTCCTCTCTGAAATCAATGAAAATAAAATAAAATGTGTGATGAATGCTCTTTGTCCATTCTCCCTGGACCCTGTTTCATGGAGAGGGGTACAAACTTCAGGATTAAATCAGATTTTAATTAGTATACAGTTTTAATCTTGGTTATTTGGTTGGCAACCCTCTTCAAACCATTCCCCCAACACAAAAGGTGTCCACCTGTGACTGTTATATTATGTGGCAGTGGAATTTAAGGTTGCTAGTCAGCTTACCTTTTATATAGGGAGACTAAGCTGGATTATCTGGGCCCACTGCAACTCCAGCCTCCTTAAATGTGGGAGGGGGTGTGGAAGAGGAGGTCATGGTGATACAGTGTGAGAAGTATGTTGGATGGTGTAGCTGTGTGGGAACCGGTCAGCAGCCCACTGGTCTCTAGAAGGGCCAGCCCAGAGAGAAGCACACCAAGGAAGACAGGGCTGAGCTTCTCAGGGGCACTGGAGACTGTTTTACTAGTACTTAGTGCCTTTTCCTGTAGTCCTGGTGAAGCCGACAGAGTTGCCAGGTGTCCCCGCCCTGCAATACCCTGGTGCCCTGGGTTTCCCTGTGGAGGCCTGGTTCTTGGAGGCTGTCTCCCAGGAGCCAGTGAGACAGTGCCAGAGGCTGGAGTCCACGAAGGTGCCCTCTGAGCAGGTCCGAGTCGAGTCCAGAGTCTGGACACGAGGTGTAAGAGGCAGGTCTGGCAAGAATTGAGAGTGCCAACCTGGAAGTGGAGAGCTGGTGATTAGCTTCACAGAGCATGTTGTGGAGAGGAGAGCAGGATGACTTTGGTATTGGTTGTATGGAGGGTTTGGTGTCTGACAGTCATCCAGGCAGAGAGGCTGAGATTAGAAGGGAGGCAGGGACTGGAAATCCAGCTGGTGAGTGCCTGGTTCACTTGAGATGGCTCGAGTATATAGTGAATAAAGGAGACAGACCTGTGAGGAAGTTCAGGGCAGGTGGCAAGTAGAAATAGAAATACCCAGGACTTGAGCAGATTCCTTTTTAAGTAGTGGCCAAAGTGATATCTGAAACACTTGCAGTTCCCTTTTGAATAAGCAGGGACTAGAACATACTACAGAGGACCGGATCTGATAGGTCTTTGCTTTATTGATCACTGCATTTCAGCTCTGTTCTTCATACTCCTCACCCTGCACAGTACTTGAGTGGGTGCTCTCTCAGCACACTTGAAAATGTGCAACTGTGGACCTCATATTTTACTGCACATTAGCAAAGAGCACACAAGGGATTTCAAATAAAAGATCTGCAAGAGTCTCAAAATTCTAGGATTTTATATTGAATTAAGTCTAGAATATATATTAAATTAATGCTTTCATAAACCCCTTTAGTTTAGGAAATGACATGGGAATGTGTTATACATTAAAAAAATCAATACCACTATATATTTATTAAAGTCCTGACAAAAACTTATTAGATTTACTAGAGCATTTTAATATCTTACATTTATTTTATACAATGCAGTGAAAATGTACATTTTATTGGTATTATGTGATTAAAACAGCTTCAGTTAAATTTTAAGTCACTAATAGAGTTTAAAAAATATGTATATTAAGTAGTTATTTTTTAGATGTCCTCTTCCAGTAAGCAAATTTTATTTAGGCATTTGAAAACTTGGCTCAGGTTGTTTTGTTCTGATATCGTAACATCGACAATGAAATAGCTCTTTTGGCTTTAATATGGGGGAAATTTATTAAATGTCCTCCTACTATCTCTTAATGAATAAAACATAATAGCTCCCAAATTTTGTAGTATATGTACAAAGATAGTGTATTATAGCGAGTAGCCTGTGTTTTAACAATGCATGATTTCCTACTGTTTTATTACTATTGGGTATGTGACAGTGATGGTCATTGCAAATATTTTAAATTTAGAACAATTTACGCCCTGCAGATAAATTACTGCAATAGCCATTTCTTTCTAAATGACAGTTAATGGACTTCTTTGAATGCTATGTTTAGCATAATATAGCAGAACTAAAAGTAATGATCAAAAGACTAAGGCATGTGACACTTCCTAAAAGGCTTGAACTAATCTGGCATTGTGTATTAGCATTCAGAAAACGTATCAAGCCTTGACATATTAGGCTGTGTATATATTTCAGCTGAGGTGGTGATTTTTACTTTTGGACATATAGAAAAGCTGTGTGAAAAGTTAACTTTCTCACATCAGCTGAAGTCTTTTAGGAATGATTTTGATTAGTTTATTATGAAGAATATTTAATGCTATAGAATAGTTATAAGCAGTAGCTTCATTTATTGCTAGAAAAAGTGTAATTGCAAAAATTAACTTGTCATACACCACAGCTCAGCAAAGTAACTTTCTTCTAAGTCCGTGGTCACAGTGTGTTTTTGCAGTTCAGCATCTGGCTCTGTGGGATGCTGATGGCTTCTACGAAGAAAGTACCAGGGTGAGCAATTAAATGCAGAATGACAGCATAAAATATGATCATTATGGTTATACAAAAGGCACATTTATGAATTTTTCAGATAACTGTCATTTTTCTGCTCATATTTTCTCTTGCTTTGTTAGCTTAATAATTTTAGTGCAATTTATTTTTTCTTCTAAAAAGTGAATAGTGCCATTTTTACTATCCTGGCACTTATTTATATATCTTTTTTGTTTGTCATTTGTGAATGTTAATAACTCTTTTACTGTTTTTCCACAATATCTCAACAAAATTTAAAAATATTAAACATTATGTAGTATTTGTATGATAAGAGTGTTTCTTATGATTATTAATGTTTTATCGTATGTGAATTGAATGAATTCACCATCTGGAAGTTAGGTTTGCCAAAAGGCTCCTTGCACTAACAGGTACTGTTTTGAAGTAATTTTTACAGTATTAGCCCCTTGACTTGGTAGGTAGTAAAGCAGTGTTGACATGGGAGTCAGACAGGATGTGTGGGAAGTTGCTATATTTCCTTTGCTTTTACTTGCAGTGAGTACTCTGCACACACTGAAACTACTGGACAGTGCAGAGGCAGTCCCTCTGGGCACCATGTTCTAGGTGACCTTGGAGTGACCTTGTGCTCTCCCAAATCTGTTCTGCAGCCTGCCTAACTTTCCAGCCTTGCCTCTCACTGCTTCTTCTTACAAAACCCCTGGTGATAACCAGTTATCTTCCCCATTTCTCCCTGATACCCTGCTCTCATTTTCTTAAGTACTTGTGCTTCCAGTATCCCTGTTTCCTGGAATAGTTTTTAACCATTTGGTTTAATTCCACCTGAACTTGAAGGTATGGTTCGAACTGGACCCGTTCTGTGAAGACTTTCTCATTTCAGCCATCAACAGGAACTTCTTTCTTTGTGCTCCCTTGGCATATTTTTGGATGTCTATTATTGTTATCCAAATGTGTTTTACAGACAAAACATAGATTATATCTTCTTATCAATTTTTAAAGTATCACGTTTACTGAAATCCTACTGTATGCTGGTGTGCTGAGCTCTGGGATACTTTGGTGAAAGAGTTTATAGTTGTCTCCCCTTATCCACAGGGGATACATTCCAAAATCCCCAGTGAATGCCAGGAATGGTGGCTAGTACTGATCCCTATATGTACCATGTTTTTTCCTATATATGCATAAGTTTAACTTAGGTGCAGTAAGAGGTGCAGCAAGTACACTTAATAATAAAATAGAGCAATTATAACATTATACCACATTAAAAGTAATGTGAATGTGGACTCTCTCCTTCAGAAAATCTGATTGTGCTGTACTCACCTTTCTTGAGATGATGTGAGATGATACAGTGCCAACTTGATGAGATGAAGTGAGGAGAATGATGTAGGTACCGTGACACAGAGTTAGGCTGCTGTTGACCTTCTGACCTGTTGTCAGAAGGAGGAGCATCTGCTCCGGGGAAATCCTGGATCATGGAGCCGGCCATATCCGTGGTTGGGTGTTAGGAGCAGACAAGGCTAATGGGTTGGGATCCTCCATAGTCGAAGGTTTATTTACTGAAACCTTTTGGAAGAACTAGTAATGGGAAGTTGTTTTTGCTTTCTTTTTAACTCATTACAGTGTTGCTGCAGAGGCTGTAATGCTTCATTGTCATGTGGGTAACTTTAATGCTGCGTTCCTTTTGAGGATCATGTTCCACAATTTGAGCAAGTTTTGAAATTGATTATATTATTTTTATAAGTATAATAAGTAGATGAAACTTTACTTTTGGGGGATGAAATACTGAATCTTACATATACCATATGTGTATATATTTATATATAGAGAGATATACTATCTGTTATTAATGCTATTATCTTCACCTTTTAAAACCAAATATATGTGAGATTGAGAGAGGGAGGGAGGAAAGGAGAGAGAGAGAGAGAGAGAGAGAGAGAGAGAGAGAGAGAGAGGACCTATATTTACATATCTTTTAGCATTTTCAAATTGGTCCAGGTGATTCTAATCTAGCCTTTTTTTGGCAAGAATTTTAGGTATGTAAAAATTATGTATAAAGATGACAATAAAAATGCAGTCATTCTATTTTATAGTGCAATTATTTTTTCTTTGTGACGTTTCCTATTAAAGAGTTTGTTTTCATCAGTACTGCTTTGGACAGAAATATTGTAAGTCTAGACTATCTCCTGAAAAGATAGTGACAGTTGTTTTTTCTACTTGTGTTATAATAGCTTTGCATCCTGTGTACATGATGCATTCATGGCAAATCAGACAATAACATTTACTTATTTTCCACATGATGACTGGTGCTGCTTTCAGTAATAAAATTGAATTATGTTTACAGATCTAAAAACAATCTATGGCTATGAGGTCATTTTTCTTATATGGCCATAGTTAAATAATTTGTTTGTATGACTGGTTTTTATAATAAAACCTATTAAGGTTTTATTCCCTTATATTCAGCACAGATTTAAGGCTCAAAACAAATGAAAAGAAACAAAACTCTAGATCTTTACACAAGTGTAACTTGTTTGTATTTACAAATTTTCTTCATTCAAATTTTATTATTTACTTTTAAATAGGTGTGTAAAGCTTATTTACTTTAAAACTTTTGTTCATTCACTCATTCTATTTGTGGATTTTTTCTTCAAGGACATGATTGCGGAATAATTTAAGTATAGTAAACAACATCCATTAAAGTGTACAATTGGATGGGTTTCAACATTCTATATATTTCTGAAGCCATTGACAGAATCAAGATAAAAAAACATTTTTTGTCACTCTCTAAAGATTCCTGTTCCTCTTTGCTGCCCACTATCCACCCTGTCCGCCTCCCATAGGGAACCTGCTTTTTGTCACTGTAAATTAATTTGCTATATCATGAAGTATGTACTCTTGTGTGAGTCTTTGTGTGGACACATGTTTTCATTTTTCTGAGGTAATTACTTAGAAGGGAGACGACTGGGCTGTGTGATGACTCTGTGCTTAACTTTTTAAGAAAGTGCCATTGAGGTCGTTTTTAATTTCTCTCAGCCGTGTTCTTTAGTGTGTAGGTCTTGCATATTGTTGGTTAAATTTATTTTGGTGCTATTTTAAATGGAATTGCTTGCTGTTAATATTTAAAAGTGTAATTGATTTTTGTATTATTAACCTTGTTTCCTTTGAATTTCCTAAATTCACTTACTTATTCCACTATTTTATATTTTTTAGTTCTTGATTTTTGGTGTAAACAACGTTTGTATGAACGGAAATAGTTTTACTTAACTTACTAAACATCCAGTATTTATGCCTTTACTTGTCTCTCTTCATTTTTAGTAATATAGTTTTTTTTTTTTAAAAAGTATGTCTAACATTAAGATACCGACTCTTGCTGTCTTGTGGTTACTGATTACAGGGAGTTATCTTTTCCAGGTTTCCCCCCCAAATATATTTTTCTCTTTCAATGTTAAGTGTGTCTCTTATAGTTAGCATGTAGTTTTATGTTTTTATTTAATATAGTTTGATAATTTATTCTTTTTAAATGTAGTATTTTATATACATTTAATTTAATATAGTAGTTGGACTTAAACTTTGTTTTGTCTTTTGTTATAATGTGACTCATGTGTTTTTTGTTTGTTCCTCTTTACTGCCTTATTCTGCATTGAACTGCATTCTACCAATGTTTGTTTATCTGGGAACATTTTTACTTCCCCTTCAGTACTGAAGTATAGTTTAGCTTGATATAGAATTCTTAAGTGATAATTAAAAAAAATTTTTTTAGTTGATATCAGAGAGGAAGGGAAAGGGAGAGAGAGAGAGAAACATCAATGAAGTATCATTGATCGGCTGCCTCTTGCACACGCCCTACTGGGGACCGAGCCTGCAACCAGGGCATGTGCCCTGACCCAGAATCTAACCATGACCTCCTGGTTCATAGGTCGATGCTCAACCACTGAGCCATGCCAGTGGGCAATTGATAATTATTTTTTTCATCACTTTGACTATTTTCTTCTTCTGTTGTTTCTGATATCAGTTCTTTTTTTAAAAACATGTTTTTATTGATTTCAGAGAGGAAGGGAGAAGGTGAGAGGGATAGAAACATGAAGGATGACAAAGAATCATTGATCAGCTGCCTCTTGCAGGCTCCCTTCTGGGATTGAGCCTGCAACCCAGGCATGTGCTCTGACCAGAATCGAACCATGAACTCCTGGTTCATAGGTCAATACTCAACCACTGAGCCACCAGAGCTGAGCAGTCAGTTCTTATTTGTATTTTTTTCCCTATCTATGTGATCCAAATTCAGCTGTTAAACATGTAGCTATTCCCTGTATAATGAATTTTTCTCTTTTGCTCTCAAGATTTTCTTACTGTCTTTTCAGAAATTTGACTATGATGTTTTTAGATGTGAGTCTCTAGGTGTTTATTGATGTTTGTTGAGCTTCTCTTACTGTACTTTAATGTGTTACATCAAATTTGGGAAGTTTCAGCCATTTAAAAAAGATTTTTTCTTTCCCCCCCTCTTTCTTTCATATTGGAATTCTCACTGCACATATGTTTAAATATTTCAGTTATCCCATAGGTCTCTGAGGCTCAGTTCATTTTTATTAAAAATTTCTTTCACTTATATCCTTCAATTAGATAATTCATATTATTCCATCTTTAATTTCACTGATTCTTTCCTCTGCCTTTCAAATATACTCTTTTTTCATGTAGTAATTTTTATTACTGTTACTAGTACTCATCTCTACTATTTTTGTTTAGTTCTTTTTTATAATTTTTGTTTTATTCATATTCCATTTTTGTTAAATCAAGATCATTATATATTTTTGTAATTTTTGAAAATTTAAAGGCATTCTCAGACCATCTGTGCAGTAGTTACTTGAAGACTTTCTTTGCTACATTGATGCTGTAACCAATTTTCTATTTTTCTATTGACTTTAATTTTTCTTCCTGAATCTGTGTCACAGTATATAATTTATTTTAAACACATCTGATGACTTCTTTTTTGTTGTTGTTGAAAGTAGCACATTTTTATATAGTATGGTGCAGTACTTTTGTATTTTAATTACCTTTTCAAGGAATGGCTTTTCTTTCCTTTAAATTACATGATCTTAAAAACATGGAATTTTACCTACCCTTGGTGTATAGACATAAGTGCTTCTGTTCAGTTTTTAAATGCCATCTATCTATCTATCTATCTATCTATCTATCTATCTATCTATCTAACGTACCTGGACTTTATTTTTCCCTTTGACTATAAGACTTAATAGTCAAATAATAATTTGGGCAGATTTATATCAAACACATTGAGCCCATTAAGGTCTCTGCCATCTGCCATTCTATTCATTCACGCAGTGAGGGCACATTCAGATTTACCTACTTGTCAAGCCCACTTTCTGGAGCTTTTACTGTCTGTTTGGTTCCCTTGGGTTTCTTTTGTACCCTGCCGGGAATGTGTGGAGAGTTTCATCTGGTCCTTTTATTGGTCTTTCATTTATAGGATCTCCTTTCCACATTTCTTGCTAGTCTGCCAGTTGACCAAACGGGTCTCACATCTCTGTGTAGCGTTCTAAGATTTCCTTATTTGCTGTCTATTGACTTTGTCACTTTTAACTGTCAAAAACTGGGTTTTGCCCTGGCCAGTGTGGCTCAGTTGGTTGGATGTTTCCTATGCACTGAAAGGTTGCCAGTTCTATTCCCAGTCAGGACACATGCCTGGGTTGCTGGCTCATATCCTAGTAGGGGCCATGCAGAAGACAGCTGATCAATGTTGCTCTTACATCAATGTTTCTCTCTTTCTCCTTTCCTCTCTCTCTCTCTAAAAATCAACAAAAAATATTTAAGAAAAACAAACCGTGGGTTTTTGCTGCCTGCCTCAAATCACTTCTTCCTTCCACTACGTTGGCTCAGAGGCCCTGTTTTTTGAGCCAGTTGTATGTTGGTAAAACTACCATGCTCTGTCACCAGGTTGAGGGGTAGGTGAGAGAATAGTTGCATCTCAGGCAAGTAGTCCTCTCTAACTTCTACCCAGACCTCTAGATAAAGTGCTTTTCCATTTGTTGCCTGGGTTTGATTTTCAGAATCATGAAATTGTTGCCTACGGCGATATTATGAAATCTTCTACTTGTTTCCAGGAGAAGGTTCTCTGACCTCTTTATATTGTCAAAACTGGACAGTCCTGAGTGAGCCGTTAACTTCTTCAAAAGTTTCTTCTGCCTCATTTTCTCACTTTCTCTCTCTCTCTTTCTTTTGGTACTCTAGTAATTGTTCTTCAGATTCCTGTGAGGGCCTCTTTACATTTTTTTTCAAATTTAATATTTTTCTTCTCTATTGTTTATATTGGATGATTGCTACTGGTATTGATCTGTCTTCAAACTCACTGATTCTTCAGCTCCATTTTGCTATTAAGCCCATTTTTCATTCTAGATATTTTTTCTAAAATTTCCATTTGAAGTTTAAAAATATTTTATTTCTTTGCTGAAATTTCTTTTCTATTAATTTGTTCCTAATGTATTTCCTTTACTTCACTTTATATGGTTATAATAGATTCTTAGAAGTACTTTTAAAATAATTCTGGATATCTTGTTTGCCACATATCTTTTGGCTTAAGATTTAGTCACATTTTTCTGACTTTTCCCAACTCAAGTAATTTTGGATTTTATCTTGGACATTTTGAGGTTTACATTGTGTAGTCTCTGGATTTTGTTGTATTGCCTCAACGACTGTTGGTGTTTTCATTTTACAAGCAGTTAACTTGATTATCAGC
>NW_005871130.1:2786287-2819248 GCF_000147115.1 Myotis lucifugus
TCCTCAAGGTAAAGCCACCAAAAAGTGCTGTTTGCTTGCTTCAGGCCTTGATGTCTCTAAAAACTTACAGCTTTTGTTTAGTCTACAGGTTCACCAGATAGTTGATAGTTTTAATATTTTATCCAGACTTCATAGCTGCTATTTGTGAAATATTTGTTTGTTAGGAGCTTATTACTTTTTCTAGAAGTACAAAGCCTCTATTTTATTTTTAACAGCAGTTGTAAATTTGTGTGTGTGTGTGTGTGTGTGTGTGTGTGTGTGGTTAGACAATCATATATTTTACAGAGTGGTCCCCTTGATATTTCAAGTACCCCCCAGGCCCATAAATAGCTATTACAATATTATTTTTTTCCTCCATTGACAGTAGTTCTAAATTTTATCCTCAGTGCATTATATGCTCATTGTGGAAAATTGGGAAGAGTTAATAAAATATAATGAATGTAAAAAAAAACACCCTTTAATTCACTGGTACATTGATATAATTCTTTGGATATTACATAACTGAATGTGCCATAGGTAAAATTTTAAAATCTGCTTTTGGTTAAATGATGTAGGAAGCGTTTTTCTATGCCATTAAATATTCTTAGTAGAATTTTTTATGGCAGTATAACATTCCACATGTATGTATTATAATGATTTATATGACCACTTCTTAATGCTTTTATATACGTCCCTGTGGTGGACATCTTTGTGTATACATTACTGTGCCCTTTTATTATTTTCTTAGAAGAGATGCTCAGAGGTAGAAGTGTTGGCTTTCAAAGTGAATGGTGTTTAAAGTTCTTAGATATGACGACCCTGTTTTTTAGAAAGTCTCACCCACTCAGCACTTGTGAGTGTTGGCAGCTCACTGCACCTTGTGACCTGTGCATTTGAGTTTTGCTGTTTTCTCACTTGATGGATGGGAATGCTCATAATCTGTTTTTGATGAACTATTTTGTTTGAACTTTTTTCATATTAAAAAATGTACATCTTCTTGTTTTAAAAAGAACTGTTCATATTCTATGCCTATTAAATATATGTTTCATTCTACTTGTTTAAATAACTGCTTTTTGAAGTATTTTAGTGGAAGGTGAGACAAACCTAATTTCATGCCTCTAATACTTATTATCTATGAGAGTAGTTTCTTCAATGTATCATTTCTCTTTGATTATCTATTTGAGTATCTTCATGTTTGCTGTATCATTCCATCTACCTAGTAATCCAAAATTTGCTAATCTGATGTGATGTAACCCGTAGAATCTATTCTTTAAAAAAATAAATGTATTGGATTGAAACTTAAAAGCAGTCATATATATATATATATATATATATATATATATATATATATATATATATTCCTCACCCAAGTATATGTTTATTGATTTCAGAGGGAGAGGAAGGGTAGGGGAGAGAGGGAGAGACCGGGGAGGGGGTGGGGTGGGGGAATAGAGAGAGAGAGAGAGAGAAAGGAAGGAAGGAAGGAAGAAAGGAAGAAAGAAAGAAAAGAAAGAAAGAAAGAAAGAAAGAAAGAAAGAAAGAAAGGAAGGAAGGAAGGAAGGAAGGAAGGAAGGAAGGAAGGAAGGAAGGAAGGAAGGAAGGAAGAAAGAAAGAAAGAAAGAAAGAAAGAAAGAAAGAAAGATCGTTGTGAGAGAGAAACATTGATTGGCTGCCTCCCATATGTGACCCAACCTGGGATTGAACCTGCAACCTAGGTGTGTGCCCTGAACGAGACTTGAGCCCTAACCTTTTTGGTGTATGGGATGATGCTCCAGCCACCTGAGCCACCCAGCTGAGGCAGCCTCTTCTAATGTTTATTTAGGGTTTAGAAAAGTCATTTTTTTATTCTTATAAAATGTGAAAAACTGCTTTCTTTTTATTTTAATGTCTTCATATGTAATTTCATATTTTGGTAGATGGTACTTATGATATTTCAAGTAATTTTTGTGAGTTTTTTTAATAAAAATATGATTTGTTAATAATTCAAAATTCATGCGCTTTTTTTAATACGAGGCAGGTTCTTTCCCAGGACAGCCCATTAGAACACTGTCTGGGGTGTTGACTTCTCCTTAGATTCTCCTGGCTGTATAATGCTTTGGAAAACATTTCCTTGGGGATAAGGGAAAATTGGAGGGGTATTTTTAGTCCTGCTGTGCTTCTGTAGACAGTTTGTGCTCAACTGTTTGGGAGGTGCTGGTGAAGTAACCTTAATATATTATGGACAGGATGTTTTCACACAGAAGTCTTTTCTAGTCCAGCGACATGAATTGAGATCTTTTTTTCCCCTTTTCTATTCTATTGTCCCCTGCCACTTGGCACCCACTGAGGGTTCATTGCATCTCATCCTCTTGGGCCCACATTGTCTGCTACTGTGCTTTTTGTGTCCAAGAATTGGGGCTAAGAGTGTTTTTAATTATAAGACACCATGATGGATCATCTCATTAAATAAGAGTGATTCCAACTAATACCTCATACAGTGTGTTTGCTATGTGGAGAGTTGTGTAGGATTGACCACCACATCTGAATCATTAGAGCCAATAATTTATGTCTAAGCCTGAGGATACTGTGCATGGAAAGAATAACTTTATCTTTGAAAGTAAATTTAAAAAGCAGAATAAAAATTAAGATGCATAAACCTAATTACATAGAAATAGGAAGCAGCAATGTATTGGGAAAGCATTTTGGAAAGTATGTGTAAATATTGACTTTAATTTACTCACACACAAATTTCTTTAACATGCCTTATTTTGTTACCCGAACCCCTTTGTCAGAGTACTGTCAATTATGGTATATCCCTCACACGAAGAAGTATGGCCCAGGAAGTGATCCTCTTTTGGCTAGACCCTGACTGTAAAACATAGGTTATTTAATTAATGCACATTAATTTTTACATTAGTTGGGAAATAGTCAAATTCTAATCCTGCAGCAGTCTGTAGGTTTCTGATTCCTTGTCCTCAACATTAGAATTAGCTGTGCCCCAGAGGGAATGTCGGAATGTCACCGCTGCATGTTTACATGGTCCTTAGCTTTTGACATATTTCATTCCATCCTTTTGAGAGTATCTTTTTTTTTCCTTTTTAATGATTTTTGGAGAAAGGAAGGGAGAAAGAGAAAGAGAGAAAGAAACATGGGTTTGTTGTTCCACTTATTTGCACATTCATTGGTTGATTCTTGTATGTGCCCTGACTGGGGATCACACCTGCAACCTTGGCATATCGGGACGATGTTCCAACTAACTGAGCTATCTGGCCAGGGCCTCAGTCCATCTTTTGGGAGGTCAGTATAAGTTCTGATCATTTGCTAAGGTAGCAGTTAATCTGTGGAGAAACCTCAAGATTTTTACCTTTTCTACATATCTTAATAGGAAAGAAGGGTCTTTAATTAAACACATTCGTCAACAGTTAAGATAAATTTACTCAGTTCCTCCCTACAAATATTCACTTTCTATTTTGTGCCAAGTACTGAGCTAGGTGCTAAGAATGTTACCATGGATAAAATCTGTTTTTTGCCATTCCTGATAGGACATGGAGGAGCAGCATTTAAATCACTGTGAAAGGGATGATGAGTCAGTGGAGTCTTCAGATAGGATGTTAGACCTGAGATCAAATTCATTCCCAAAATTGAGGTGAGGAAGGCCTTCAAAAGTGAGTGAGGAGAGGCCACGTCCTGGAAGCAGTCACTGAATCTCAGGGCTCCAAGGCTTTAGTGCCCTGCTGCTGCCTTCCCTCGTCCAGGACCCTGGAGACAGAGGTGTTCTGACAGTTCTTAAATTTTTTTTTTTTAGTTTTAAGAAGTTTACATATTGTAGTAGCAAGTATTCAAAAACTGCAGGTTGTCCTGGGGTAGCATTCCAATTTATGTTACTATTTCTATGGCAGTTATTTATTCCACATAGTTGGGGTAAGTGAAGTCTCTAAATAGACTCATATCAGTTCAAGTCTGCTTTTCCCCAAATGATTTTAAAAAATGAAACGTTTAATTGTCATCACTGTTCAGATTTCAGAATTTTGGGTAAGGGATTGCAAACCTTCCCAAAATATATGTTGGAAAGGAGATGAGAGTCAGAGTAGAGATATGGACAGGTGGTCATGAAGTGGGGCAGGTTAAGTGACTGAGAATTCATTCTGCAGGTCATTTGGAGTCATTGGAAGGACTGTGGTGGCATGTAGAGAGGAACTGGAGGCCGGACTCATTAAAGGCTTTGAGCAGAGGACGAGAGTAGCTGCAGAGGACTGCTAGCTAAAGATTTAAAGTGCCTGTTGTATGTAGGCTGAACTTGGACAGGAAGACGAGAAGTGGAGATGCCAGTTAGGAGACTTGCTATCATGCATCAGGGAGATGACGAAGAGACAGAGCCCAGCAGAATGAAGGGACTTGAATCTGCACTTCAGAAACATTGGAAACACTGCGGTTTGGCAGTTAATTTGATACGGAAAGTAAAGTAGATAAAGAATTGTTAGGCAGTTCCAAAATTCAAAGTGAATCATTGGGTGATTGCTCAGGAAGTTAGGTGTTAGGCTTGAAAAATTGGAATAATAAAAGTCACTTTCTGTGAGGTAGACAGAAAGCCATGTGAACTCCAAGAATGGTTGGTGGCTGCACGTACAATGAAAGGGCATTGGTCTAAGCCTAGCCCTGGCCTCTCAGTGACTATCTTGACCTCCTTTTACATAGTTTTCTGACTTTAAAAATGATTACATAGCCTCTAAGATTCCTTGTAGCATTGATTTCCAGGGAGTTCAGCTTTTTTAAAAAAAACATATTTTATTGAATTTTTACAGAGAGGAAGGGAGAGGAATAGAGAGAAACATCGATGAGAGAGAAACATTGATCAGCTGCCTCCTGCACATCCCCCCACTGGGGATGTGCCCACAACCAAGGTACATGCCCTTGACCGGAATCGAACCTGGAACCTTTCAGTCCGCAGGCCGATGCTCTATCCACTGAGCCAAACCAGCTAGGGCTGGAGTTCAGCTTTATAAATACCCAGTTTGAGGTGTTGATGGACTCTCTGTCTCTGTTCAGCGGGAGATGTTCATGAAGCAGTTGCTCAAACCTGAAGGTTAGGACCTGAGAAGCCTACTTAGTTCTTATCTCATGGAGATGGTAGTTGAAGTCCTAGGAGTGAAGGGGATCATACAAGTGGAAAGCCTTCTGCGAGAAGAGTTTGTGGCCAGAGATTGGGAGATTCGTCACACGGGCTATCAGATGCTGGCCAAAGAGTAAAATGGGAAAGAAGTAATCTGAGAACCAACAGCATGTCCAGAGAATCCCAAAGACTAAACACTTGTTAGCATTGTCGAGTGATAATGAGTTCTTGTTTTTAAAGGAAGAGGGCCTCTCCTACAGCCTCGTGTGTTTTCAGCATGCTTCTACTTTGTGTTACTAGTACATCCACAGTTTCTGTTCTGTTTTCTTCTTCCTGTTGCTGTCCTTCAGAAGGTAGTACTTCCAGTGTTTTCCGGTGTGGGTGTAGCCTCTGGTTCATGTTGCCAGTTCGTCCCAGTAGCTGTAGGTATCTCAGTTTTCTGGTCACTGCACAGTGTTTGCTTTAGAGATAATTGCTTATCTCTGCTGAAATGACTGAGAGTGAACAGCTATTTTGGAGGGACAGCCAGAGGAAGAGATATTGACTATTAGTTTTTATTGAATGTCTCCCAGTACTTAGGGAAGGTATGGCTGTTAGCAAAGGAGGAGGGTCACGAGTGAAAAAGGAGAAGTTCCTCAGACACTCCCTCAGTCCCTTTCATAGTAAGCTGTACCTCTGTTAGTGTTGGTGTTCGAGAGTGAATTTTTATCTAGAGCCTTTCCCCAGCTACAGGAATGGTTGGGTAACATGTATTCTTCTATGCTGCATGCTCCAGAGAAGAAAATGGAAATATGTTTATTGTTTCTCTCATTTATTTTGAATTTATTAAATATTTAGGGAGAGAAGTTATTATGTATAAAAGTAGAGACCCGGTGCACGAAATTCATGCACCTGTGGGGGTTCCCTCAGCCTGGCCTGTGCCCTCTTGCATCTAGGAGCCCTCGGGGGATGTGCACGTCATAGCAACTGGTCGACCAGTCAACTGTCTGCCCCCTGGTGGTCAGTGCACGTCATAGCGAGTGGTTGAGTGGCCTTAGCATATCATTAGCATATTACGCTTTGATTGGTTGAATGAACTACCGGACACTTAGCATATTAGGCTTTTATTATAAAGGATATGATAGGTACTATGGGGGTAGTAGATACTAGGTTTGGAGTATTTTCTTGTATTCAGTAGAAATATAAGCACAACAGAGAAATATTTTCATATTATTTTTATAAACAGTTTTAAGAAGAATACAATTTAAAAAGTGATTATTATCCCTGTGATATGTTTGGTTGGCAGTGTTTGTAGAGGTAATTTAGTAGTACACTTTGGTAGGGATATATATTGCTTACAGTGATTTGAAGTCCTGTTTGGCCTCTTTGGAGGTAACACTTTTTAAACAATTAAATGTAATCTCCAGTAGGACTGGAAAGTCAAGTTTGTTGTGGACTGATTCCGTAGTCATTCAACTAATGCCGCAGATGCAGGTTGCCAGGCACTCTTCTAGGTCTTGAGGTCAGCACCCATGAGATGATGTGCGGGATCATGATCACTCCTGCTCTGTGATGCTATGAAAGGGAACACGTGTTTAATGGAGTCTTGTGTTGAAGTTGATATGGAATTTTCAGGGATTGGGAAACTATGTGTGCTACTTAAAAGTTTTTGATATTATCCCTAACTTTTTTCTTACTTACTGTTTTTTGTTTGTTTGTTTGTTTTTGAAATATATTTTTATTGATTTCAGAGAGGGAGAGGGAGAGAGAGATAGAACATTAATGATGAGAGAGAATCATTGATTGGCTGCCTCCTGCATAATCAGGTTTCAACCCGGGCATGTGCCTTTCACTGGTATCGAATCTGGGACCTTTCAGTCTGCATGCTGACGCTCTATCCACTGAGCCAAACTGGCTAGGGCTTACTTATTGTTTTTAATATTCTCTTTATATGACTTCTAGTGTGAATGTTTTCCAAAACAGATTACTTTGTAGGAAAAGCCTATCTACTTTGAAATATTAGCAGCATGACAAACCATTTAACCCTTTCACACTGACAACTGGAGAGGATGAAGCAATGGCTGGCTGCTCCACTCCCTGTCATTCCTTGACTAGGACTACCTTTCCCAAAGGCTCTGTCTGTTTGCACTCACTTCTCTGATGGTTGGGCATGCTGCTACTTTTAGTCCTATTGTCACTGGTGACTGTTTTTTGACCTTGCCCTTTAGTGGTATTATCTTCTTCACTGATTACATATAATGGAGTTTGAGCATTACTCTACCTCAGAGACCATTGGCAACTTTGATCTTTGACTAAAATTAGCGTTAGTTTATAAATGTGTTCATTTTTTCACTGCTCTCCAAAGGGAACTTTGGGATTATAGATGAAATGATGTATTATGTTGAAAGTTTTCCCAATGTAGATACAATAGAAGGAATGGGTTTTTAAAATTTTTTAAAATTATTATTAAATTTATTGGAGTGACATTGGTCAACATAAATATGTAGGTTTCAGGTGTGGGTTTCTATGTTACAAAATCTGAAGATTGCACCATGTGCCCACCACCCAAAGTCAAATCTCCTGTCACCATATTAGGAGGGACGGTTTAAATGACTGTTTTTGTCACTTGTTCATAAAATGAAAGCACAAAAACATCTCCTTAGGTGCCCCTGTTTGATCTTTATTTAATAATATTCTAGGTTTCTTTTCCTGACTAAAGTGCTCATTAATGTATTAAATTATAAAAGCACTTTTATTTAAATCTTAGCTCTGGGATATAACATCTCATGTTCTCTTTCTTGCTCTCTGTATGAGGTGAACCGAATCTTTCTGATGAATGCTTTTCTGGATGCCTGCAGAGCAGTCTTATATAGTGACCTAGAGAATAAGTGCTGCTTTTTCTGCACAGTGAACATTTCCAGCAACTAATCTAAGTGTCCAGAATCACTGCATATATTTTGGCATTGATTTAGCATTTTATGAAAATATAGTGAAAATTACAGATTTTGAGTCTGTAGAATAGGCTGCTCTATTGAGTCATACGTTTCCTGTAAGTGAGGAAGCACGTGCCCTTGTTAAGATGTAGTAATTCATGGGAGCCATTTGTGGGGTTGAACTGGTTAAATAAGAACTCATCAGGACCCTGTGATTCTGTATTTCTGTAAGTTGGTTAGTTCTTGAGCTCTTCTTAAGTAAATTTCTCACATTTCACTAAAGTCAAACAAAGTGGTTCACTTATTTCTGATAAGTGACTAGAGACAATCCTGCGCTCATTACGTAGTGTGAAATTTCTAAGCCTTTTGAGGCTAAAACTCATGAAGTGCAAACACAATTTCAATCACTAATCAGGAGGAATAATGAAGTCAGAAAACTTTAATATCGACATCCTGCAGTTTGGAAAGATATGTGTACTAAGCTCTGCTAATTAGTTTTCAAGTTCTTTTCCTCCACTGTTTATATCAGAACTCCCTTCTTCCTAAAGTCAGAATTTGGTTACAGACTACTTCGGGAGAGCAGAGTTGTAGGTAAATTATGGTCAACCCTTTCCATCTCATGTCACATAAATTAATTACCAAATGCGGCGGCACATAGAAATAGGCATAAGTTTGATTCATTCACACTGGATGGCTATTGTTGTGTTGATTGTTGTCATTTTTTTATTTGATAGTCTTAGGGAGAAGAGTCAGTGCCCCTGAGTAAATAGTCAGGTATTGCATGTTGTAAAAATTCTTGCAGCACACCAACTGAAAGTCACTGACCTAGAGTGTGCAGAAGCATTGCCTGGAGGATGACGAAAGGCATCTCCACCTCCTCCTAGTCTCCATGATTCACTCCATCTGGGTCAGGGTCCAAAACAAGCCTTTTTCATAGCCCAGGTCATTTTGATGCTGGTACCCAGGGATTATCGAGGTGCAGTAGAGCAGATAGTAGGTCCTAGAGCAGCAAGAAATCTTCAAGGTCACTTAATTGGACCTCTTATTTTGCAGACAAAGATGCTGAGTCTTATGGAGGTAAAAAGGGAAAATCATTGTCCACTGAGGAACCCAGGTGGTCAGTGCCAGACTGTGGGGTTCCTGCTGTGTCACAGCCTTTCACTGCTTCCCTTCAGATTTTCCTAGTTAGCTGAATTTGAATATAGATCCATATTGCTAGGAATTAACTTAAATAGAAATAATGAAGCCATTTTGTGGACAACTAATGAAAAGGAATGGAACTGCTTCAGACTTAAAAGTATTCTTATGAACCAAATAAACTGATGATCAGAAATAGACCCAAAGTTGTAAAAGCATGAACAGACTGTTGAACCTCAGAGGTAAGGACAGGGAGGGTGGGTGGGAAGAGATCAACAATGACCTTGTATGCATATATGCATAATCCATGGACACAGACAATGGGATGGTGAGGGCCTGGGGGAGGAAGGGATAGGGGTGGGCTGGAAGGGGTTAATGAGGGGAAAAAGCAGGACCTATGTACCAGTAATACTTTCAACAATAAAGATTTAAAAAATATTCTTATTCTTGTTGAACCTATTCGTGCAGACTGGCTTCTGTCTCCAAAGCAACATTTATTTTTCTTTTTCCTCTTTAAGAGCAGAGTAAGAAAACTACTTCTGAAACCTCTTTCCTAGCTTGTGGATGGGGTGCTAAGGATGCCTGGCACTGTATCTACTGTATTGTGGACTTGAAAATCCCTCTTGAGGGTATCAACAGAAGCAGTAATTAAGAAATCAATAGGAGAAGATGTCTGTCTTTCTCAAAGCCAATATTTCAGTAGTACCCTCCTATCTCAACAAAACAACCATTAAAGAAAGTGTATTGATGCTAATTGTCAAATTAGAAAGCAAGAGCTACCTTGGATCCTTCAGTGGGTAATCAAGAACTGATTGTAAAATGCATTATGATTCTCATAGAACTTCTCTTAATTAATAGCGAGCATTTTTATTTTGTTTTAAATGTGACTTACTCTTTATTTAAATGATTACTCTTTTTTTCCCAAGTTAATAAGAATAATTCTGTCAGGTGCTTTTCTTTGCCTTTGCAGTGTTCACTTTTATCCACATGATTTTAAGTCATTTTCATTTAAAAAATTCTGAGTGTTTTTCAGTGTTAAATTAGTATGTAAATCAGTGTTTTTCAGTATGTAAAGTGGTCAGTTTTGAAATCCACTGCATAATTAAATGAGTTCATTTTTAAATCAAATTAATTTTCTGTACTTTTTATATGTAGATCAGTCCAAACATGGAAACAGTTCCACAGTTAAATGAGATTTTCTGTACTTTGATTTAAATTTAGGAGTTATACATGGGCTTCTGGTTTTACTCAATACATTTCTCTGCTTTATGCAAGAAATGTTTAACTGTTAAATTATCAATTAAAATACTAGTTTTTATCTGTGACTTTTTTTAAATAAGATATAATAAGCAAGGTAATTTAAAGTTACCTAATGTAGTTTTAAATTACTGCATTAGGAAGGTGCTTTATGCACTTCATTAGCTTATGGAAAAATGGAAATGCTGCAATAATTGTAAATTACAATATGTAATACTTACTTAAACCTCTTTCTATACTAACCACTCAACAAATTGAAACACTTTAGCAACATTAAATCATTCATTGAATACATATGAGCAGAAACTTAATGTTATTCTTTAATTTTTTTCATTACAAGATTTCTTATAAAACAACCAATTTCTGAAAAATGTCATTGCTACTCCATTTTCTCTGCTTTCCAGCATTAGAATAAAAAAGCTAAGTTAAAAAAATGAGAAAATCTAGGAAGTTGTACTTGAGTTTTTTGTTGTCTCCATTCAAGAAGCATAAAGTCTGCAGAGCATCCCTTTGAGCACGTGCTCCTTGGCGCCCCTTGGCACTCTGGGTCTCTTGTGATATGTGAATGTTTTTTGTCATCTCCAATTGTGTTATTCCTGTGAGCTGGACGATTGGAACTGAACTGTCTGCCTGGCTGCAGGTCAGCTTTCATGGACAATTAGTGTCGTAACAGGACTCTGGTCATTGTTGTCTCCAGTGTTTACCATGAAGACCTTGTCTTCATGGGGAGCAGCTGTGTTCCTCGAGCTCTATCCTTTATGAAGCATTTCCTGTTCGCCTTTCCTTGGAGCGAACTGCTCCAAGAACTGCTCCTGTTCTGTGCCTGGCGTCGTTTCTTGTGAGAAGCCTGAGGCCCCTCAAATTTACTGGTTATTTTTTCCCTTTAGCTCATCTTGTTTGCTCTGTCCTCTCTTGGTAGCTGTCAGGGCCCCACATTGGTGTGTGTTCTTTTTTCCTGAGGAGAACGGAAGGTGCTGTCTTCTGCTGTTTGGCTCTGTGTCAGTATTCACAAGTCACTTGTGTTTGATGCCACCTCAGGTGACTGGTTCCAGCCATCTGCAGAAGTCAACCATTACATCTTCAAGTCACTCCACTGATTGCCACTTGATTGCTTTTTTTACCCTCATTTCACCATGGAAACAAACACAGTTTCCCCTTAAATGCCACAATTATGCAGGTACTTGAGAAGATGGACCCTGCTTCCCAAGTGGCCCTCTAGGACTGTCAGGAGATACCTGGGAAACCTCTGTAATTATAATGTATTTCAGTTTTATTTGACCATTTTTTAGCTTTTTATTTTGGAATGTTGTATCTATGCATGGTTAAGATTTTAAAGCACTATCTTCAGTGTGATAGTTTTCTTCTCCACAGACATTTAATTTTTTATAGATGTTTTTAATTTACAAAGAGACTGCAATTCATAGATATTTTCAGATATTCATGAATGATATTTCCAAGCACCAGAAAATAAACTGAATGTTCTCACCTGGCATATGAATACGGTATTGTGCCTTTTTTTGATTTTTATGTTTACCATTTTATTTTTCAAGTACTTATCTTTTTTGGAGAGAAAAAAGGACACAAAAACACACATTTGAGTCAGTGTAACACATGTGTATGTATTAATTTACCCTTGTAGTACTCCCCCCAAGTAACTTTTCTTTATTTAAAATCAGTAATTGCTTAGTAGACAGAGATTTCAGTTTATAAACAGCCCTGAATTGGATAGATTCAAGGTAAACATGACCTTGGGTGTCCCAATTTGACAGGTACAACAGACTGGCATTTAGTTTGGCTGTTCATTTGAGTTCAGGAATCTCAGTGAAATTACTTATCTCTATTATTGTTTTGTTTTATGGATAACTTCTAAGATACTACAGTTTCAATTTCTTTCTATCATGGAATGATCCCTTTTTTCTCTCTCAAATTTTCATGTGAGTATTAAATATATTGTCCTTTATCTGTTGGCCAGGTCCAGCGATAGGACATCCTTTGATAGGAAATTAACATTTCTCTTTAGCAACCACAACTGTTTTCCCTTAGTCCTTTTTGTAAATTTAAAAATCAACCATATTTGGGAAAATACTATAGATTATTTTTAGTAACTTGGTTTTTCTGTGATGCAACAGCCTTTAATTTAAACTGGTATTTGCTTTAGTTGCCCACACTGGAAACTCCAGGTTTAATGTTGTGCAGCATGTATAGAATATTTTCTACAACCTATTCTATTTTTGTTCTGTGTCCACCAGCTAACGCAATTAAGGTGGGCCAGTGGGCCTCATTTTAGTTTAGTAAATACACTAGCTTAAAATGGCCATGTGCTAAAGCAAAAGATAATTCATTTCAGTTGTGGGAACTGTAAGCCATGACAAATGATTTTCCTTTACAAAATTCCCCATCTCTGAGACAGTATTAGTTTTTACTTTAATTACCGGCTGCCGTAATGTTTCCTATCCATAACTGTCGACAGAATAGACTGTTCCCGAGCAGAGGGTACGGCCTGTTTACTCAACCGTGGCGAAGAGTGCCCAAGTTCTCCCAAGTCTGAACTGCTGCACAGGAGAGTGTCCTTCATTTAAATATCTAAATATTAATGTTTCCTTGTATGGCCAGAACACTTCAATGTCATTTTAAGGGTACACAACTTTACCCAGGAGTCTTTGTCCCTTAAAGACTCCAGGGCCTTGTCTTGAAAATTCAAGTCACTTGGAGGGGATTCAACCTTGCAGCCATATTGGAAAGTTTCAGTGTTTTCATTTTCCCTTTTCCCCCATTTTAAAAACAGCAGAAAAGCTGTTGTCAAGGGTGGCTCTCTCAAAAATGGCTTAGTTGACATTAGCTGAAAATGAGCAGAACGACACTAACTACTAATTGATTACAGTAATTACCAGTCTTTGGCTAGTTTGTATTGGCAAACTCTATGTACTCCTGGAATAAATGTGAACTTGCAAAATGCAAGGAAAAGGTCACTCTCATTTGCATGATAGGCTTCATTAGAATATACTAAGGACGAGACCCAGTGTTTTATGACTTCAGGTGATGAATAGCTACCATATTACTCTGTGAGATGAAAGCATGTTTCATTCACCTTAATTTACATGCTTTTTTTTTTTTAATTCCATGAAAAATCTTTTAGGTTATGGCAATAGAAGAGCTTATTGTAATTTGAACTGAATCATTTTACGTGTGTGCTTTTTAAAATAGCCCAAATCTTTTAGGTAGATCTAATTTGAAGGATAATTTTAATGGTAAGATTAGAATAATGATAAAGCTTTTCTTAGATCTTCGAGTATTATAACTTTTGTCATTCATAATAGAAAATGTTTTTTTAGTGATTGTTTGAATAAAATATATGTGAACTCAGAGTTTAAATTTCAGATGTTAGCTTACAGTCTTTAGTATGCTGTAGACTTATAACCTGGTGAGCTTTATTGAATTCTAGAATACATTGATTTTCACTTTAAAATAATGCAATTTCATCACTTCATTAAATTTTTCCTTTTAACATTTATGCTTAATTAGTACTATTTCTGTACAGAGACTTTTGAAGATATAGTGTAGGTGCAGCTGTTATAGAATGCCTGGTGAAAACCAGGACACTGGAAGAATTTGTCAGTTGTCTTCATGGCATTTGTTCAGTGCAAAAGTTGTGGGGTTATGTAGAAACAAGAAAAAAAATAATCCTCTGCAACCTATCTAAATACATATTTTTAAAGTCAAGAATTATATTTCCCATTATACAAACGTCCTCATTTATGGTCTCTGATCATATAGTGATGGCTTCTATTAGCTGTCATTATACTTATATTCTCATTATGAGAGAAAAATACTCGTGGCTCCTAAAAGTATCTTTATGAGAAATATCAGCTCCTAATTAGCAGTGACTATAATCTGTTGGAACACAGGGTTTTAACACTTCCTAGTTATGTTGCTATTATAAAGTTTCTTCATCTTTGAGAAGCCATTCTTGCTAGTAACACTCTGTAGGGGATGAAAAGATGGACAGTTTTTTTCTTTTATCAAATGTGGTTTTGTAATAAAGTTGTACAATGAGCTTGCACAAGCTTTTTAAAATATCATTCCTGCCACTGAATAGGTCTGTAATTTATTTATTCAGGAATGTTGGAGGCATTTTTGATTTATTTGTTTTTAGAGAAGTTTTGTTAAGGGAGATAATGAGCAGAGCTGGTGTTAATCATTTACTGTGCAACTCCAAAGAATGAAAATTTTGCATATCTTTAGCATCGTTGGGGAAAATAAATTCACTCAATGCTAATGGTCTGTTGGTATGATTTTTAAAACTACTATCTTACTCAGGAGCTATGCTGTACACTCTTGTGTTTTGTTGAACGCTAAACTAATCAATATATAATTATACATTTATATGTGTATTTGTATTAAGCAATCATTATTATTTGTTATCTGTAAAGATGAAAAATTAATTTGTTGTTGGTTAGTGCTATAGGTGACTACCCTACTTTCTCATATATATCTTTAGGTATATATTTCTAACAGAACCGCAGGTTTGTGTGCTTGAGTGTGCATGTGCATGCATATATGTGCATGTGTGTGTATGCATGCACACATTTTGGTGTATATTTTCAGAGAATCACAGACACGTTTTTTGGATATTGGAATTGTTGAGTAATACTGTTTTTTAAATTCTTGGCGAATAGTACATATTATAGATTTAAAACAATCTTAGTAAAATTAATTATATAGACATTTATAATATTAATGCTACATGATAATCTTTTGATACATGTTGTTATACTTTAGAGCATTTAACTGCCTATTTAAAAATATAAACTTATTTCAAAATCTCTGAATGTTTTAAATTGAATTTTATGGTAGCTTGTTGGATTTCTTTACAAATTAGTTGAAATTATGAAGATATGAGTTATAATACAATATAAAATTGAAATATGATGATGAATTGAAAATCAGATGCTATGCGATGGTAACTGTCTTATCTGAGCTTGGTATCTTTTTTTTAATGTTCACTATTCAATTAAGAAAGATAATTAGGGCATTGTTTTCCTTTTTATTTTCTAACTATGAGTAGAACAATAGAGAATTTGTACTGTCTGAATGAACACTGGAGGATGAATACACCCATTTCAGTGTGTTATAGAAATAATACATTAGTTTAAGGAGATTAGAAAAGATATATGAACTTTTCTGAAGTAAAGTATTTGATGGTTTGAGTTACTTATCTCTTAGGTCATACTGTAAGGGCCCCCTTAATATTTGCATGGTGTTTTTACATGAGAATATTAATAAATTGCTTGAATTCTGAGACATTCATAAGTTACTTCATTCTGAGAGATCCATTGTTAGTAATTTTGGTATGTGGCATATGGTTCATGATACTTAGTCAGATTTACTGCAGATCAAATCAAAATCATGTGAGACATTCAATTATATTAGTGGTTTTTAGCATGATATTTTGTCCTGGCCTGGTATCATAAAGACTTTTTTTTGCATTTCAATGGGATTTAGAAAGTCGGACTTACTTATTTTTAAATGGAAAGCATTTTTATATCTCAGTGTTTGGAGATGCTTGCTTCTCATTTCTTTAGTGCCAAATATGTTTTTTTCTTACCACAAAATATATGATTTCTCTGAGTAAAGTAATATTTCCTATGGCTCAAGTGTTGACCTCCCTAAAGCTGTGATATACATCAGATTATTAGTTTGGTTATTAAAGTTTAGGATTGCCTAGAAGGGAATATTTAGAACTTTTACTTTTTCATTACTACTGATGTCTCCTCCCACACCCTCCTGCCAGTGTGGGAAGCAGTAAGCAGGAGAGGGAGCAGTGGAGGGACTGGATCATTAATTAAATTTGGAGCACATAATGCTCTTCAGTTTGATATAGTCCTATTCATTTATTTTTGCCTTTACCTCCCTTGCCTTTGGGGTCAAGTCCATAAAATGTTCTCTACCACCCAGACCCATAAGTTTGGTACCTATATTTTTTTCTATGTGACTTATAGTTTCGGGTCTTATGTCTAAGTCTTTGATCCATTTTGAATTATTTTTTGTACATGGGGACAAACTGCAATCCAGTTTCATTCGTTTGCATGTGGCTTTCCAGTTTTTCCAGCACCATTTATTGAAGAGACTATCTTTACTCCAATGTGCATTACTGGTTCCTTTGTTGAAAATTACCTGTCTATGTATGTGTGGTTTTATAGCTAAGCTCTGTATTCTGTTGCATTGATCTGTGTATCTGTTTCTCTGCCAATACCATGCTGTTTTGATTATCGTAGCTCTGTAGTATATTTTGAAGTCAGGTAGCGTGATACCTCCAGCCTTGTTCTTTTTTTTTTTCAGGATTGCTTTGGCTATTCTGGGTCTTTTATCATTCCATACAAATCTGATGATTTCTCGTTCTATTTCTTTAAAAAATGACATTGGGATTTTGATGAGGATTGCATTAAATCTGTATATTGCTTTGGGTAAAATGGCCATTTCGACTATGTTGATTCTTTCAATCCATGAACACGGGATATTTTTCCATTTCGTCGTGTCTTTTTCAGTCTCTTTTAATAATGTTTTGTAATTTTCAGTATATAGGTCTTTCACATTCTTTAAGTTTATTCCTAGGTATTTTATTCTTTTGGTTGCGATTACAAAAGGAATTGTTTTCTCCATTTCTTTTTCTGAAATTTTGTTGTTGGTATTCAGGAAGGCAATGGATTTTTATACATTGATTTTGTATCCTGCAACTTGACTGTATTTGTTTATTGTTTCCAGTAGTTTTTTGGTAGAGTCTTTAGGGTTTTCTACATACAGCATCATGTCATCTGCAATAAGTGACAGTTTGACTTCTTTCTTCCCTATTGGGATGCCTTTTATTTCTTTCTCTTGCCTTATTGCTCTTATACATGTATGTAAATTTATGTGTGTATAAAATGTATATGAACATATAAATGTATGTATACACATATATGTGTGTGTGTGTATATATATATATATACATACATATATATATATATATATATATACATATATATACTCTTATACACACAAGTAACCATACATATGCACATGAATAATTTGAATAGTCTTATATTTACTTCTAAATAAGCCTAAAACAGCCTTTGGAATTTAATTAAAGTGACTATTTTATCTTACCCGGACTGGGATGTAATGAAAGACAGCTATGACCTAAATGATGTATACTATAACCTCTGAAAGAGTCTTGCTAATAAAAGGATGGTAGTCTATGTCAAATCTAAAGTCCAGGAAGAAAGATTTTAAAAACCTTTATGGGGCAGTGTGAGGAAGAGAGCCCTCATTTTGGATAGCTCTGTTTCTATGAGGAAGCTAGCTCTTTATTCTGCACGATCATGAATCAGCCTTTTAATTACAGTTGACTTCCATGTGGCTTTAGAGGATGCTGATCAATCAGCATAAGCATCTGTTTATTTAGTATCTTTTTACAATTTTTATCAAAATATAATAATATCCTGCTATAGTCATGTGTATGTGTTTTTTTGCTTTTTTTTAATTTTGGTTATCTTTAGTCATTTGGTCAAATCTAAACACACTGTGAAGTGACATTTTTGGGACCCCAGAGGTAAAGACAAGTTCTTAGACTTGTAATTTTTTTGGCATTATCTTTAAAATCAATAATTTCTATCTGATTTTTTATCTGAAATATGTTATATTTATTTGTCATGACTGATCTGTACATCTCAAGTGATAGCAATTTTCCTTGGTTGTCAAACATACACAACTAAGTCTTGCTAACAATGAAGGCTTCCCCCTGACATGACAAGAACCTCTTTCCTGTCAATAATAGAGGCTGTAAACCCAGTGAGTTATCTGCAAACTGTCATTTGCTCTGAATAAACTGCCCAGCTGGATTTTACCTTTATTTCCTAGTATAAAATGGGAAATAAAACCTGGGGAGAGGGAGAATTTACAGATGAGGAGCAGTGCAGTTCTTGCCTCACTTTGCACCAAAGGGGAAAACTGCATTAGTAAGTAAAAGAATTTCTGAAGTTCTTCCTCATTGTAATTACATGGTCTGCAGTTCTTCATGTGGTCATATCTGTAGCTCACAAACCAAAGGGTGAGCAAAGCTTTTCTTCACTTTTTTTGTAGTTTTTGTAGCAGAGAAGAAAGGTGGAAGATTTAAAGAGCAGTAAGAATATTGACAGAGAACATGGCTATAATGAAGGAACATCTGTTGCATAGGCAGTCCCCTTACTGTAATATTTCAGAGGACATACTTTCTTACATGTAAAAGAGAATTCACAATGTGCAGAACTGTGAAATACTTGTCTTTTGTAAATACACAGTGAAAAATAACTTAAAGCGAGATGAGACCAGTTATCTTAATTAGGTTGAGACACATGAAATTGCTGACTTTGACTGCCTTTTTTCTATAAAGTTTGTTATTTTATTTAGTTCAACCTAATATTTTTCAGAGATAACCTGAATCATGCTTTGTTGTATTTTGAATATTTATTGATATAGCATTCAACTCTGCTCTTTGCTGTTTTATTTAAAGTAAAATAAAACGTGAAAATTACCATTCTTCATAGACTCCTATATTATTTTGGAAGCAGTGATAGGGTGTTTAAGTGTTTTTCATCTTCAGTTTCTTCCTTGTAGAATGTAGCCACAATAGCTCACAATATCTGTCCTCACAGATTATTCTACTAAAGTAAAGGAGACACTTCATTGCTGTTGTCTTAGTGTCTTGTCTGGTTAGCCTCCGTTTCTGTCTTGTAAGTGCTGTGGTTTGGGGTTAAAACAATGTGGTTACACTATACATATTATGTCTGCAATTTTGTCAGTGAATGACTTTAGAATAATACTACACATTGAATCCAGTTAGCAACCTTACTTTAATTGTTCAGAAAATAGGCAAGGACACCATTAAGTAAGGAAATGGGTGGATAAACAGAAGAGGATAGAAGAATCAAGAGACACTCTAGTTAGGTAGGACTCTGTGACCAGATGGTGTGAGTGTGAGCTGGAGTAGTGAAGGTTGACTTAGATTTGCACCTTGGATGACTGGGTAGAAAGTAGTGTTCTGTTAACCAAGATGGAGAATATTGGAGAAGCAGTAAGTTACAGCCATCAGGAATTGTACTGTGGGAGGGACAGTGACACACTTAACTTTAGTTGTACTGAATTTGAAATGGCCATAGATTATTCAGGTGCAGATATGCAGTGGGCAGTTGGATCTGAGTTTGAGCTTGATAGAGAGATTCAGGCCTCAAATAGGCATGTCTTCTTTGTATGCATATACAAGTAACAGTATACTTAAGAATTGTCCTCATATCGTTGCTGAAACTATGGAAGTGGGTGATATGATCAGATAGAAGAATCATATGTAAAAAATGGTGAATCAATTTTCTTTTCTCTTTGAGACTCAGCCAGAAGGGGTATGAGTATGGTTGGAAAGGATTTATCCTGTCATGAATGTGTGTGTGTGTGTGTGTGTGTGTGTATGTGTGTGTGTGTGTGTAGATGTCCCAATTCTTGTGTAATGTGTGGTTCTTTAGTTAGATGTAGGATAATATGATGATAATATGAAGCTTTCATATTTATGAAATAAGAGATTCTCTGTGAGTTTTTAAATTATTAAGTCAGACAAGGAACAGTGAAGAGTTTATTTGAAATGTATAACACTCCCTTGTAGGATAGATGGTGATAAAATCCTCATAAATCGTCACTGTTTTAAAATCTGTGAGGTTCCCTAATTGGTGTTCATACAGGTATTTTTAATGGAAATAATGTCTTGTGATCTAAAATGTTGTGAAAGAAGTTTTACTAAACTACATCTGCCTTTATCTGGAACATTTTGTTTTCTTAGCTGTTTATAGTATATTTCTTAGATGTGACCTTTGCCTCTAAAAGAGTAGGTGTATTATGATTTTGTAACTGTTTCTTGCTTTTAAAACAAGTGTTTTTTCATGTTTTAACATTTTTGAAATTGTAATGCATTTAAAGTTAATTGGCATTAATTTGGTGGTGTTTTCTTATCCTTTGGAAAAGATGACATTAAATCAATTGTGTATCAAAATCTAAACTTGGAATCAGATTCCAGTAAATACTGTACATTAAATTATTAGGATGCAATATACAAGGATTTGCTGTTGTCACATGGCCCTTTGATTCATTGATTTCAGTTTGGCTTCCCAGTTATTTTATGTTGGAGGTTAGTGTTTAACCTCTGCCTGAAAACATTGGTTTTCCTGACTTTCAGGCAATAGGTCAGCACTGAGAATTTATTAATGAACTCATTATTCCTGCAGAAATCTTCTTTTTATCTGTCACCCACTTAGGGAAATGATCTCAGTTATAATCTGATTCCCTCCCCAGGGTTTTAGATAATTTTATTCATTTTTTGTACTTTCAGCCCTCACATTATGAAGTGGGCCATACTGAATGTGGGAATGAAAGTGGTGAGGGATGATGACCTCTGACCCGATCCATAGCCCAGAGTCAGCCTTTATTTGTGATAGTCCAAGATTTCTTGGACTTTATGGATCTTTGCCTCTATAATCAATACAGTGAATTTTGTAGCTCATTTGAAAGCTTTACTTGCCTATATTTATTATATTTTTTAGAATATTAAATTGAGACATTATAGAATATTTGAAAATTAAAGGAAATCCTAAATAATAATTATAGTGTAATCTTATTGTACAGTGACAAACATGGTGAATTTTTAGTTGTATATATACATTTATTTATTAATTAAATTGTCTGTTTCTCCTACATTTATATGAAATTGACACAATTATTCTTTCCAATTCTTGAGTTTTTCAGTTTAGTTCTCTTTAACTAAAACATGGCATATTGGTATATTCTTTATGGCAGACTTTTAACATTATTTTTCATTTTTTATCTGAATGATAGGTCTAAATCAAGGTCCTGCTAACTAAATCAGTCCATCATGAGAATATTGGCATTAATTTGGTGGTGAGGTCTTCATGGGTGCCAGTTTTTAAGAAATATCAATGCGTGTACATTTTTCTGATTGTATTACACAACGGAAAATCAATATGGTATTTTTTTCATAGAAATATAGCAATAAGAATTGCCATAATTATTTGTAGAAGTAGGGATGCCTATCTCAGGGGATTTGTGGGCAGCATGACTTCTAATTTAAGAATGTATATTGAACTTATAGGTATTGATTGGTTGATTGGAAAATGTTGATTTTCTTACCATAGAGTACGAAATGAATAGTAAGGATTACTTTCTTCTTTTGTGATAATTCTAATTTTCCTTTATACCTATTCCTTTAAAAATTTAAGTATAGTTAGCAAGCAATATTGTATTAGTTTCAGGTGTACAACATAATGATTTGACATTTATATGCTTTATGAAGTGATCATTACACCAAGCCTAGTAACCATTCGTCACTATGCAAAGTTACCACAGTATTATTGACAATATTCCCTCACCTTTTCACCCATCTCCTCACCCACTTCCCTTCTGGCAACCATCAGTTTGATCTCCATATATATTTGTAGGTAGAATTTTGAAATAAATTAAATTGATATTTATTGGCTGCTAACATTGGAGAATTTGTCAAAAATTCACCATCTGGAGTGCTATTGAATAAATCCATAAATGTCCTGGTTTTCAGCTTTATAATAGCTGTTAGGCATTAGCAAATTAAAATGTTACTTGATGATTTTTCAATATTTAAAAAATATTAGTGTGTATGTATATGGGAAATACATTGAAATATTTTAACACTGCAAAGAGTTTCTTAGGTTAAACTTTTATCAGGCATCAGTCAATGTGTATAAATACAATTATATTCAGTAATTTTCACACAGTAATGTATAAGGGTTGGTCATTTTTAAAATATGTTGCTAAAAGTTTTAAATTATCTCCAATTCCCCCCTCTCCTCCCCCGCCCCCCAACAAGTAGTCATCACTTTGATGCCTTCTATATGTTTGGTCAGTAATTATCAGAAACAGGTCGAAAGGCTTTTTGTATTCATTACATTATTATTTGAACAACCTTCCTGCCATCAAAATTACACAGGGCAGATTTAGTTTAAAATCCACTGATGTGTCAGTACTGCATCTTCTAAAATTAAGAGACATCACAAACACCTCATGAAATTTTACTTTAAAGTAGTTATTAATACAAATATTTTGATTCTGCATATTTTTATCCCTTTTCACTTTAATAGCTAAAGGAAAAAAATTCTTCCTATGTCTTTCAATCTTTATAGAAAATGAAAAGAATTTTAATTTTATGGCAGTAATCATAAACAGTACATTAGGTTTTCTATAATAACATGTACCTTTAAAATGCTTCATTATGGGAGCATCGTATGATCTTCACATCGCAATGAGGGAGGAAGGACGTTATTAAGCATGGGAATTTCATGGCATTTTTACCTGTTGTGGGCCCCATAGTGCAAAAGTACAGTACAGTCACTTGTGCCCTAGCTGACAGACAACCTAGTGTCACTGTGCATTATCACCTCACGGAACTGGAAGTACGCCCTGAAGCCAGCCTGCGTCTTGCAGTCCTAGATGAGGTCTTCATGGGTGCTGACCATAAAAAGTTCATCAAAGTAATGAGGCGAGGAGAGAGCTTGGTGCTCATGGGCAGAGCTCAGCACCAAGGAGTGTGAACTGGCTCCAGCTGTGACAATAAAACAGCAGGTGGCCGCTGTCATTAGGGTGGCAGATGAGGCAGGGGACTAACATGCAGCCCACAGAACTCTCATTAGTTAGCCATCGCCACTGTACCATGCAAAATAGCTTCCATCTCAGTCGATTTTAGTTTGCAAAATATTACACATAGCTGTAAGAATATTCGAGCTCTGCATGCATGTCTTCTCTCTCTCCCTGTCTCTCTGGTCTGCTCTGCTCTTCCCTCCCCTCCCCTTCCTTTACTTCAGCTCACCTTCTTCACTTCCCCTCACCTTTGTACCAGGAAGCACTGCTTTAACAACTCAGGTTGAAGAGAGCCTGTATAAGTCTAGTAATCTATTTGAATTTTTAAAACAATGATCCATTTTTGCCCAAGTGCTGCACTTATTACTTAGTATTAGGGGCTGTGTACTCTGTAAATGAGAGTCCTTCCTCTTGTATTTCATACTGAACCTGCAGTGAAAGGATGAGAAGAAATAGCAGAGATATCTGGGAAGCGCTCATGGTTTTACTGTTTAAAGTGCTCTCCTGCAAATTTCAGAGGTTTTTTTTTTTTTTAATAATTTCAGTTTTGAGGTAAAGCATAGTGTTATTTTAATAATAACTGGGCCCGTGAATATTTTAGCATGCTGTTATGGTTGAAAGCGTAATAGTCCCAAGTCTTAATATCTTATTTGGGGAGTAAAACTCCAAATAATATAAACTATTTTTTTCTCTAGTAATGTAAGGACAGGAAATTAAGTTAGTATGAGAATAAGAAACTGCAGTAACAAAGCATCTTATTGTCTATAAAAATTATAGAAGTATGAGGTTCTGTCACCTTTTTTTTTTGCAGTTTTCTAAAACAAAAACATAGTCCAGGATTTATCAAGTAAAATAAAATATTGTTAATATATAATCAGCTCTACTTATGCTTATTGAGGAAAAAATACAACAGAGTTTTGAAGATTGCATTGTAGTTTTGGAGACTGTCTATTACTTTTATATTTATTAATTGGAAGAGCTTTTTAAAATTTATCTGTTGGTATTACACATATTTTTTTTGAAATCTAGGAGTAATTTTTATATTTAGTATGTTTGGTGTTGACATTCCCCCAAACTGGTCATCGGGGGCCTGATTGTGTTGTCTTCTGTGTACTTTTGATATGTCTCTGTCATTCTTTGAGTATTTTTAAATTTCTGGCATGCTAAGATATCCTAGGCTTGGGATCAGCCTCCCCCCCACCCCCCCCCCCCTCCTCCAAGAGTGCTAGATTCTTCTAATGGACAATTGTATTTATTAAACTAAGATCTGGGTGCTAGATGAGTTCCCTGGTTTTGGAATTTCTTTTTGGTGAACAGATTTGTTTCTCACAGATTGTTTACTATTTTCATTTTTTCTCTGTCATTATTAAAAGTAAAAATAAACACATTGAATACTATTTAAATTCCATCCCATTGTTTGTCAGGTCCCCTATAATTTGTCCACGACACACCTTTCTAGTCTCACTGTGCCCACATTGATTCTGTAGCCTAGACACAGAATCAAGGGGTTTGCCTTTTCTCATAATTTCCTCTGTCATAAATCTCTCCTCATGGAAAAATCTGTTTTTTCTTAAATTTTATTCCTTCACTTCAAAGCAGGAGTAAAACTTATTTACTTTATCATTTTATAATATTTTTGACCTACCCAAATACAGGACACACATGGTATCCTAATTAATTGTACCTCTCCATTTATAGACATGTAGTGTGCGAACTTTAGAATGAGTACCTAAGTAAGTGGTATAAATGTTCTTTTAAAAATATTTTTTAAACGAACAAAAAAAATTTTTTTAAATATGTTTTTATTGATTTGAGGGAGAGAAGAAGGGAGAGAAATAAAGAGATAGAAACATCAATTGGCTGCTTCCTGCATGTCCCCCAGTTGGGATCGAGCTTGCAACCCAGGCATGTGCCCTGACCAGGAATCGAACCAGCAACCTCTTGGTTCATGGGTCAGCGCTCAACCACTGAGCCACACCGGTCGGGTTGTAAATGTTCTTTTTGAGCAGAGTTCTGTACTATTCAGCCTCGTCCCTCTACATAATCTGCCTTCTGTCTGTACAGATTTGCTTTTTCTGTACATTTCATATGGTGCATATGTGATCATAGAATATGTGGCCTTTGGTGGCTGGCTTCCTTCTTGTGGTGTGTTTTCATGATTCATCTGTGTTATGTATCAGTAGTTCCTTCCTTCATATAGTTGAAGAATACTGTATTGTCTGAATACAGCACATTTTCTTTATGCATATTTCATGGGCATCTGGATTATTTC
Organism: Myotis lucifugus; assembly: GCF_000147115.1. Classification (NCBI taxonomy): domain Eukaryota; kingdom Metazoa; phylum Chordata; class Mammalia; order Chiroptera; family Vespertilionidae; genus Myotis; species Myotis lucifugus. The sequence goes on from NW_005871130.1 coordinate 2,811,615, forward strand.
CATGTGGGGACAATTATGCGTAATGCTGCTATGACAGTTGTACACAATTTTTTGTGGGCATAATGTTTTTAGTGCTCTTGAATATATATCCAGGAGTAGAATTGCTGGGTCATGTATTCACTGTATATGTATTCTGTTTCAATTCATGAACATGGGATGTCTTTTTATTTAAGATTTTAGTTTATTTTTTGATGTTCTTTAGGTTTCATTGTATGTCTTGAACTTTTTTGTTAAAATTATTCCTAAGCATTTACAATGTTTTCATAATTTTATTTTTGATTCTTTATTGTTAGTGCACAGAAATACTATTTATTTTGTTGCATATTGATTTTTTATCCTGGAACATTGCTGGACTTTTTATTGGTTCTGGTAATTTTTGTGTGTGGATTCTTCAGGATATTCTATGTACAAGATCATGTCATCTGTTTACAGAATTATTTAAACTTCTTCCTTCCCAATCTGGATTACTTTTTGTCTCTTTTTCCTTCCCAACTTCCCAATCTTTGTACAATGTTGAATAGAAGTGTTAAGAGCATAAATCATTGCCTCATTCTGATCTTAGAGTGATGGCATTCATTTTTTCATCATTAGGTAGAATATTAGCTGTGATTTTTTTTTTGTAGGTGGCCTTTAGTTGGTTCCTTTCAATACAAAATTTGCCAAGTGTCTTTCTTTTTCATGAAGGAATGTTGAATATTGTTAAATGTTTTTTCTGCATCTGAGATGAGCATGTGGTTTTGTCTATTAATAGGATTGATTATATTCATTGATTTTTTTTATGTTAAAGTTGCATTCTTAGAATAAATTCCACTTGGTAAACATATTTAAACCTTCTCACATGTTACTGGTTTCAGGTTTTTGTTTATTTTTGTATTTTGTTGACAAGTAAGGCACTTATGTTCATAAGGATAATGTCTTCATCTTGTTTTTGTATCAAAGTAATACAGCTCTAATAGATTTAATTGGGAAATGTTTACTCCTTTTCTGATTTTTGGAGGAATTGTTAGGGATTGGTTTTAATTTTCAATAGAATTCACCAGTAAAGCCATTTGAACCTAGGCTTTTTTTTTTTTAAATCCTCACCCAAGGATATGTTCTTTTATTTTATTGATTTCTAGAGAGACAGGAAGAGAGAGAGAGAGAGAGAGAGAGAGAGAGAGAGAGAGAGAGAGATATTGATTTTCTTCCATACCTGCTCTGACTGGGGATCAAACTCGCAACCTTTTGGTGTACAGGACGACGCTCGAACCAACATAGCAACTTGCCAGAGCCAGGGCTTTTGGAGTTTGACATTTTTTGCTAAGTAGTTTAGTTTCTTTACTTGTATGGGTCTATTCAAATTATTTCATTTCAGTGCCACTTAATTTGTTTTTTCTAGGAATTTGTTTCATCTAGTTTATCTCATTTATTTGGACGCAATTGTTCGTAGTATTTTAATCCCTTTTATTTCTGTCACCTCAGAAATAATTTCCCCTATTTTATTGTAATTTAATAATTGTAATCTTTTTTTTCTTAATTGTTCTAGCTAAGTTTCTTTTGATGATCTCTTCAAAGAGCCAACTTTTGATTTTGGTTATTTTTCCTTTTTTTTTAAGTTATAGATATCTTATGTACAATTGGGGGAAAGTGTCTGGTTTATGCACACAAACTAGCCGTTGCGTTCTGTTATTCTAGAACTCTAACGTTTCACAAGTCAAAAAACCATAAAGGCAATGAAGAAGTAATCAGCATGGTTCTTTGTCCTATAGTATTTATATGATGTCTGAAATACTAATGTTTTCTAATTGAATTTTTCAAGGATATGCCTTGTGAAATTCGCTTCATTTTAAATGTTATCTTTAATCTAACTTAAAGGGAAAAGGATTTATTGAAATAATATTTGCATACAGAAATCTGTACACATTTAAAATGTGCAATTTAGTGAATTTTGAAACATATATACGTGTGTGTGTGTGTGTGTGTGTGTGTATATTTGTTTCCATGAAATTAATACCCCAAAGAGGATAACATATCTATTACTGCCACAAGTTCCATGTTTTCCTTTGTAATACTTAATTCCTGCCCTTTCCTCCCATCTCATAGCAACTTAGCTTGCATTTCCTGGAATTCTCTTTTTGACCATTTGATATATCTATGGTAGGTGTTTTAATGTCCTTGTCTGATAATTTTAACATCTTGTCTGTTCTGGTTGGTTTTAGGTGATTAATTATTCTCCTTTTTGTGGGTCATATTTTCTTCCTTCTCGGCCTGACTGGTAATTTTTCATTTTATTTTATACATTGTGAATTTTACTTTGTTGCTAGTGTTTATTTTGTATTTCAATAAATATTCTTGAGCTTTGTTTTGGGATGCAGTTAATTTACTTGAAAATAGTTTGACATTTTGTGCTTCACTTTTGAGCAGATTCTGACCAGTACTCATTCTGCGGCTAATTATTCTCTACTACTGAGGCTGAGCTTCCTGGGAGACTCTGGAGCCCTTGGGTTCTCCAGGCTGGCCCTGTGAATGCACTGCTGAGCGCCATGCTGTCTCTTCTGTGTATGTTCACTCCACCACTGTGTGGTTTCTTCCCCCACAAACCTCCATCAGTAATTAGCTGAATACTCCATGCACTCTCTCTGCAGACCTTGAATTCTCTCTCTGCGTGTGTAGTTCTCTCCTCTCTGTGACTCTGTCCTGTGATGTCCAGCTGCCTGGGCTTCGTGCAGTCTAATTTTCCAAAAAGAATATTTATTGATTTGACACACACACACACACACACACACACTGACTTGCTGTTCACTTACTTATGCATTCCTTAGTTGTGTCTTGTATGTGCCTTGAGCAGGGATCAAACTCACAACCTTGGCATATCAGAACAATGCTCCAACCAACTGAGCCACCCAGCCAGGGCCCATGCAGCCTCAACTCAGAGAGTCTGCTCATCCCTACCTCATTCCACTGTCTGACAACATTCTTTCTGAAATCACTTTCTTTGCCTTATGTGTATGTCTTAAAAATTATTTCATATGTGGTGTTGATTTTTTGTTGTTTCCAGTGGAAATGCGTAAATCTCTGTCACTCCATCTTGTAATTCTGAATCAATAAGGCATTTATGCCCACTGTGATATATCCGTGTTTGTGTTTATGTGTGATGTGAACAAAGTTAAGGAATTTATTACAGGGATTTGGTGTTATACAACTGCAAGCTTTTCAACCAGTCTCTGTAAGATGTTGCATTTGATGTTGGAATTGAAATTCATAAGGCAGGCAGCAGAGAAGGGAGGAAGTGGGGACATGGGGAGAACCAGGGGGAGATGGAGCTTACAGCATGAGCTGGAGCCCCTGAGGACAGAGAGACTCCCTGAATGTTGTGTCCAACGTTGATGGGGGCATTTCTTCAGCAGCTGCTTGGTCTCTTCCTCAGTTACTTAAACTTAATCAATTGGTCTAGAGTCAGAGAAGTTGGTGGAGGCCCCAGTTTGTAGAGAGTAGTGTTTGTTGTTGTCACATGACAATTAGGTGGTCCAGGTGATAAATGATAATGCGTATGAACCATTGCCCCACTTCTCTGCCCTCGGATGTTCCACCAGAATTACTCACGTGGCTTTCCCTAGCTGGATCCATGCGTACTGGGAACAGAATTCTGGGGAACATAGTTTGGAGTCATTATAGACTCCGTACCCCTTGCCCTCTTTGCACCTGTACATGTTGTTTTAATCTGCGTTTAATCTCTAATAACAACCGAAAAGATAGTCTGCTTCTGCTTAACTCGATGCACCACCCAATAGATAACGAGCAACATGCTGTCCCATTCCCCAGAGAGACAGTTGTACGAGCCACTTTTTGGCTGAGGGGCGAAAGGGTTATTTAGTCTAATCCATATCCACTCTTTGCCAGCAAAAACTTAATGAGTTATAAAGGTAACATTGTTAACACATCTTATTTTAAATGATGAGGGGATTAAAAAGGAAAGAAATAATCCTGACTTTATTATTATTTTAAGATTCCTGAGTATTTTTATTTCAGTTAGTTTACTTAGTTTATTTTATTATAAATTGTTATAGGAAAGGAATTCAGCCAGAACTCTTATTAATTGACACTTCTGCCTTTTCCACTGCAGCTGTAATTGATGATGATGGCTATGTCCCCGAAGCACTGCATGGTTTTGATATGCCTGCTGAATCATTAAATAAAGATTAAATTCTGTTCTATAAAATTTTATTATTAAATGCATTCTGTTGTGTTCTAATGTTTTACATAATTATCATCTAAGTTAAGATCCTTATCTTAACTCTGTGTAAACCTTGATACAAGATACAGGTTGTCCCTTATCTGCACATATCTCATAATGGTACGTGTGTGCCAAATGAGTTCTAAAGGAGATGGTAGCGTTTTGAAATCTCCATTTTTAGCTTTTATTTGTAAATAGCTCAATAAATGTTAAACATAATGATTGTGCATGGCCAGTTTCAACTCCTTTTCACATAAATTGCAACTTGAATATTCTTGTTTACCAAATAATATTTTTAAAGTTATAAGTTCTTGTCTTCTCTCACTGAAATTGCTATTAAATCCAAAGTGCCTTTACTAGGTTTTGGAAATACTGCTGTTGGACAGCTCGGCACTACCCCCCCCCCCCCCCCCCCCCCGGGTCAGTTCTCCAATAGGAATCACCAAAGAACATTTCTCACTGAATATTAGATCCTGCTTGCAGCTGAACCAACCATCTACTAGTTCCTGTGGCTCAGCCACCTCCAGTTCCTTCTCAGACAGGGCTGGTCACTCCCCACTGACAGCCCTGATTTTCACTATTGTGTTGTCCATTTACTTAAAATATCACAGACGAAATTTGAAGACAAATTACATGTAAAAGTAGAAATCCCTTTTTTGGTGGATTTATTGATTGGAGTTTTATTTCTTGACATAAACACCCTTGTGTATTTTAGCTCCTGCACATTTAATCAATAAAGACAATACCAGGATTATATGCTTGGATAGGTAGAGACTCTTAATTTTTTAATAGCAATCATTTATGGAAACTTACAGCATTTCATGCAATATTAGGTACTTTACTAGAAGCTTCTATATATACTATATATAGATATGTTTTTCTTTAACCACAAACCTCGGTTTTCACTTTACCTCAATTCCACATTACCTTGGTTTTCTTATTTGGAAATTAAGGCTGGTAGTACCATATAACCGATAATTCCCAGTAAACATTTCTCACCCTCTCACCAGGATGGTAAATTTCAGAGGTATTGAATTTTTCCTCCTTGCCTAGCCCAGTGAGGAAGTTTTCTTTTTGCTCGAGAATGAGAGTGGGACTCAGAGTCCTGTGAGCCAACGCAGGGTTTGGGCTGGTGCTGTGGCCTCTTCCTCCTGCTTTGGGGCGGGATCCGAATCTTCAGCATCCCTGTACAATCATTTGTCAGTTCCTGAGCCACACTTCCTGGCATGTCATCTTCACAACCACCCCAGGCGGGTACGGTGTTCTCATCCAGTCATCAAGGCCAGACCCAGACCAGGATCACTATGTTCCGTCTGTGCTTCGCGCCTTTTCCCTGGGGGCTGTGTGTATTTCATTTCTGTGGACCATATCATCACTTTTCATTCCCAGGATGAGAGCTAACAATAACAGAAGGTCCCACCATGTTGTGCCACCTTCAGAATAGTTGAGGTAGCTCTAGGTAAAGGATTCTGTATTGAGCTCTGTGGCTTGTGAGCATTGTCTTCCCTCCCTCCCCTCCCTCCCTCCCTCCCTCCCTTCCTTCCTGCCTCCCTCTCTTCCTCCCTCCCTCCCTTCCTCCCTTCCAACAGGATAATTTTCCTGAACATGTCTGACAACACCATCTGTTTCTGATCCCTCTTCTAGATCTCATATCATTGGTTATAGCCATTCTCATTCAATAATTTTTTTTTTAAATCACTAGTATAGTTGTTTACTAAGTCATTTGTTTTTCCTCACAATTTAGGTATCAGCAATTTCATTTTTGTCTTACGTGTGATTGTTATTAATTGAACCAGGGTTTCATCACTGTTACCAGAAAAGCATAGCTCAGACCCCGGTTTTTTACTCTCAATTTTAGCATTCCTTTAGTATATGGCTACTTGTGTTGTTTCTCAAGGTTGGAAATAAAATACACTTACTCCCATCATTGATTTCCTTACTTATTTTGGCAAATGACTTTATAATTAAGAAAGGAAGGAAGGAAGGAAGGAAGGAAGGAAGGAAGGAAGGAAGGAAGGAAGGAAGGAAGAAAAGAAGGAAGAAATACAGCAGACACCTGAAATAAGACCAAATATCTGAATTAGAGTTGATAAGACAGAGACAAGCAGAGTGACTAAGTAGTCAGGTGCAGCCTGGGTTCCAGTACTGCCTGGTGCCACTGGCAGTTTGGGGACTTACTCGTCTGTTGTCGAGTGCTTTGTGACGGTGAATAAGCTGGTGTATAAAAGCACTGAGAACAGAGCTTGGCAATCTCTCTACCTACAAACAACACAACACAGCTCAATACAAAACATACCCTAATGTGTGACTGCTTTCATTATTAAGAATGTGGTTAAGATTTGGATATCTACACTGTAATATTAAGGTCTTTGGGGTATAATATTTATAGTTCTGACAGTGCTAATAGTTACATTTTTATAGGACTCCTTATTAAGTGACAGTAGGATTAATTCTTGAAATAAAGGAGTACTAAATGGTGAATGTCTCCCCTTCCTCTTCTGTATAGTGTAGGGAATTTTGTTTGTGTTACTACCTTGAGGTTCCTTATAGGAATATTTCTGATGCTTGCTGCAGCTCACATTTTATAATATCTAGAAGCTCACTGCTGGTTTTTGGACATAGCATGCTTACTCTCAGGAAAGGTGTTTGTTTCTTCCTGAGGAGTTTTCAATAAATGTAATAGCATTTATTTTTGTGGAAAAGCAGAAACATTCAGGAAAATAATTATAATTTTAAAGCATTAAAGGATTACTGATAACGTTAACTGTGGGGATGTTGTTAATTTGTTTTTGAAGGAAGCTGCTTTATATAAAATTACAAGGGTACTTTTTAGATGTGGAAGTTGTGTGTTCTGTGTGATGATTACAACCAAAGGGGCAATAGCATTCCAAAAATTGTGTCCTGAGACATTTGAGAAACAGTGAAAGACAATGCAGTTTGCCTTTGAACCACAGGGATTTGAACTGCACCGATGCACTTATATGCGTGTCCACTTATATGGGGGTCCACTTATACGTGGATTAAAAAAATACAGTCAATTTATTATCTCTTAAGATTTTCTTAATAGTATTTTCTTTTCTCCTGCTTATTATATTTAAGAATGCAGTATATAATACATATAAAATACAAACTATATATTAATCAGCTATTAATGTTATCAATCAGGCTTTGATCAACAGGAGGCTATTAGTAGTTGAGATTTGGAGGAGTCAAACATGCATGGAAGGTCGACGTCCCTAACCCCTGTGTTGTTCAAGGGTCAACTGTACTTGGTTTTCCCTAGCAATGATTTGGTAAAAGAGTTTGAGAAATGTAATTTTCAGGCATTAACACTTGTATATAATACTAGTAACCCGGCGAATGAATCCGTGCGCCAGTAGCTTGCTGCCGCCCTCCTGTAGCTCTCCGTCCACTGCGCCCC
>NW_005871130.1:2819348-2849348 GCF_000147115.1 Myotis lucifugus
CTCCTGCTGTTCCAGTTGTGACACGGTAGGTTGTCACGGTGACGCGTAACAACTATTTGCATATTACATCTTTATTATATAGGATATTTCATTTTATTATGTAAATGAAGGTTTAGATTTAGATTTTGTTTTATATTGTATAGCATATGTTACATTTTAACAGCAATCGTAGTGTGATCTTGATTTCTGACACTTGGAGGATAAAATATTTTATCTTGATTTTTTAAATAATAAAACCAATGCAGTCTCACTCAATTGGCTATTGTTTTAATAATGATCAGCATTTTTATGTTTATTTCTAAGCATAATTATTCTTGTTAACTGATTGCATGCTGTTTACTTTTGTTTGACCTTTTCCACAGATCATTAAATTTTAGTTTGTATTGTCATCATGTGGAAATATTTTCTTTTAAATTTAAGAGCATTTTTTCTAATCTCAGTGAATTAAAAAAATCTCTTCTATATCAACTACTTGGTTTTTCACTCATTAGTTTGGAAAGATTCATTTTCATGTAGAACACTGTTTACTGTAATGATCTTATTTGTGAAACCTTTTATTTCTGTGCTAGAGGCCTGGTGCATGAAATTCATGTGGGGGGGGGGAGGCCCTCAGCCTGGCCTGCACCCTCTCCAATCTGGGACCCCTCGGGCATGTCTGACTGCCGGTTTAGGCTTGATCCCTAAACCGGCAATCAGACATCCCTCTCGCAATCTGGGACTGCTGGCTCCTAACTGCTCACTTACCTGCCTGCCTGATCACCCCTAACTGCCCCTGCCTGCTGGCCTGATCACCCCTACCTTGCCCCCCTGCCGGCCTGATCACCTCTAACTGCCTCTGCCTCGGCCCACGGCCTAAGCCGCAGTCTGGCCTCCCTCTGCAGGAGGTGACCTGGTGGTCGGGGAAGGCACTGCCCCCATTACCCTGCTGCTGCCGCCACTGCTGCCCTGAGCCTGAGCCCTTCGCAGCTGCGCGTTGGCCCTCACAGCCGCTGTGGCTTTGTCTGGAAGGATGTCTGGAAGGTTGTCCGGAAGATGTCTGCCCTAATTAGCATATTACCCTTTTATTAGTATAGATTATTACCTTTTTTGTTTTTCTTATTTTCCATGAGGATGTAATACTTCATTAGTCAGCAGGTGTGGGGTGGGGGAAAGAATTCTGTATAAAGGTCACCAGGCATGAATACGACTTTTGCATTTTCAGCTCCTTGGCCACATTTTCTTGAAAAAGTCAAAAGGCACTTATCTTCCTGGAGCCCCAGTTCCCTTTTTTCTGAAGTTGGGCTGATAATGCCTCAAAGCATGTCACACTCAAAGGCTAATATGGGCCAAGTAAACAAGGTTTAAATTTATGTGGGCTGAAAAAAACCAAAAGCTTCAATTTTCATAGAAATGTAGGTTTATTTCTATAGAGACATGCTGAATATAAAGGGCTAAATAAATGAGTAATCGTTAATTAGTATTTGTTGTTGGCTGAATGTGGCCCATGGGCCGCAAGTTTGACATGCTTAGACAGCTCACTCCTTCAGTTGTGAGGAGCCAGTCAAGGCGCCTGTGCTGTGTAAAATGCAAAGCATCATGGTATTTTTTCCTTTTTAATTTTTACTTATTGTAGATAAAGAATATACATAATTGAAAACTCAATTTTATGTCAGCGTAAATTTGACATTATTTGCTTCTGTTTTTGTAAGCTTATATGTCAGAATACAGTAAAGCACATGCATACATACATACATATATGGGATTACATTGTGTGTAATGTCTTGGTGCTTTTAAAATCTACATGTCATGAGAAATGTTTTGCTCTTTTTCTTGATGCATAATACTCCAAGATAATCATGCCACTCCTTAGGTTGTCCTCACTTTTTGTTGAAATGTAGCCTTTTTCCTTTTATTTCAGATTCTTTCTTGAGGGTATATTTCAGAAATTGGAATACCTGTTCAGAATGACTATAGAAGACTAACCTTGACTTGCTTTGGACTTGGTGCTTTATTCAGTTCAGAAAGGAACCTAGGTGATCTTTGTGGGCTGAGGTGCAGTGTGAACATGTTTGTAGACTAATGGTGTGATGGTGGTGTATGGGATTAATTGTTAGGGTGAGCACCTTGCAGCTACAGCTCTGATGAAATGGTCTAGTCTAGTGTCATTATGTAGAAAGAGAAGTAAAATTTTCTTTTTTTTTTTTTAAATATATTTTATTGATTTTTTACAGAGAAGAAGGGAGAGGGATAGAGAGCCAGAAACATCGATGAGAGAGATCGATCAGCTGCCTCCTGCACGCCCCCCAGTGGGGATGTGCCCGCAACCAAGATACATGCCCTTGACCGGAATCGAACCCGGGACCCTTGAGTCCGCAGGCCGACGCTCTATCCACTGAGCCAAACCGGTTCGGCGAGAAGTAAAATTTTCATAGGGAAACTAGAGGCTGGGTGCATGAAATTTGTGGACTCAGGGCGGGGGCGGTCCCCTCAGCCCGGCCTGCACCCTCTCACAGTCTGGGAGCCCTTGGGGGATGTCCAATTGACGGCTTAGGCCCACTCCCCACGGACATCCTTAGTGCTGCCATAGAGGCGGGAGAGGCTTCCGCTGCTGCACTTGCCAGCCGTGAGCCCGGCTTCTGGCTGAGCAGCACTCCCCATGTGGGAGCACACTGACCACCAGGGGGCAGCTCCTGCATTGAGCATCTGCCCTCTGGTGGTTAGTACGCGTCATAGTAACAGGTTGTTCCACCGTTTGGTCGATTTGCATATTAGCCTTTTATTATATAGGATTAGTGAAGTCTATGAATGACTTATGACTTTGAGAATATGATCATTAAATTAGGAAAGTGGTTGGGGCGATAGAATTAGGGAAGTCTGGAGGAGACCATTAGTGAGGGAAGATCATGACTGTTAGATGTTTTTTAAGGTGTCGTCATTTCAGACAAGAAGTGCCCTCGGAAGGCCATGAATAGAGAGCCATCTACCACGAGGCTATGTGTTGAAGCCCATGAAATTAGTTATGCTTTTGAAATATAACTGCATGTGAATAAAAGTTTCACTCTGAGAGGGTGGGAGCAGGAACAAGAATTGGCGATAGTGAGAAGCAGGAAATAATCAGAAATGGTTTAGAAGAACTAGCACTCGAAGTAGGTTATTAGAAGGTGAAGGAAGCAGTAGTAAGCAGTCCATTCAGACCTTCCATAGATAACGTGTGATTTATTAACAGATGTTTATTTATATGACACTTGAAAATATATCACAAACTATTTTAGGATAATGAAAAGATGCAATCAATTGTCTTAATAAACACTCATGAACCAAATTACAGTATTTGGTACATGGCAGTCGAGTTCCTCTGTGTATATTTCCTCTTCTGCTCACCATATAGTGATTACTTTGTTTGTTGATTTATTTACTTCCTAGTTTTGTGCATTGAAAGGGCTTGGACTCAGTGATACCCAGAAGCAGTCATCGTTGGCGCCTAGATCTTACTCTTTATTTAGGAAGCAAGACTGATTCCAGATCTACAGCACAGAGAAGACACAGGGATCTTGGAACACCTTGTGCTGGGATACAGGGAAATACCTGGACATTAAAAGGAGAGATGTCAACAGGACATAGTAGCCAGCCTTAAAGGGTCTCCACTGGCCTATTTGGGGGTAGTTTGAGAATTAAAAACCATAATTATGGTAATTTATTATAAAACATGGAATAGAAATGAAAATTCAAGAGTCCATTAAAAATACTCTTGAAGGAGAGTGAGGGTGAGAGAGTATCTTATGACAGATGGGAAAATGATGAAGTTGTTTATAGAAGAAAGCCAGCTAATAAAGGTAGGAGGAATGAGAGAATTAGAACACTCCCATTTTGCAGTCCTCATGATAATCATCAAGGTGGTCACCATTAGTTAATGAGCACTAAAACCACGGGAAGATGGTCGTTAGAGAACAGGGTGTTGACACAATGCCAGCTTCGAGCAACTACCTGCATTTCTTGCTCATGGTTCGTTTCATCTTCAAAGCCAGTAGCAGAGCATCTCTAACCTGCTTTCATAGTCAGCTCTTTCTCTGACTCCTTTCTCCCGTCTTCCTCTAACACATTTAAGAACATTTCGAGTACACCAATCCACCCAGATAATACTGGGAAATTTTTCTACTTTAATGTCAGTGGGTTTGCCACCATCATTCCCCCCCTACCATGGAACCCAGCAGGTTTCAGAGATTAGGGTGTGGACATCTTTCAGGAGCCACTGCTCTGAAAGTGATGTGGAATCACTTACTGCAGTATGAAAATCTATAACTCATCCATCTTTTATAACTATACCATTACGTATAAAACTACAGTATAAGAATAATCTATTCATTACGGTCATTTTCAGAATGGTAATATCTTATTAATCATAAAAAAGACATTACACAATATGGCAAAATTTTCTATATATTTTTAATGGCAAGTGACATTTGCTCTAAAAGCCAGGTCACATTATTGATAATAGGTTTTTGTATATCTAGAACTTACATGGGAAGGGGATTGTTATTCTTCATTATTTAATATTCTGCTTATACTTTCTGTTTCAGCCTTGTGGACTTTGGCAGATTAATAGACTGCTGCTAATAAATAAACACTAAGTTGTTTAGCTTGTGCTCACAGAAATTCAATGGCTTTGATCGACCAGGATTGTTGATTTTAGAGGAGGGGGCCACTTTTCAAGTTCTAGATTTTGGGTTCCTACACAGATTCACAGATGGCAGGCAACTACTCTTCCTGCTAACATTGTATCCAGTTCTGAAGGCACTGGCCAGTGGGAATAAGGACATGGGAGGTAGTGATTATTTCTTGAACCTCTGAGCCTGGGGTGGTTAATAGCTAAAAGTGGCAGAGATTTATAGTGCTCAGAATGTGTCAGGTACCATTCTGTGCACTGTGCAAACATTAATCTTGTAACCCTCATAACAGCCCCATTAGGTAGGAACAGTTACTACCACCCCATTTTATGTAAGAGGAAACCAAGGCACCTGGTTGAATGACAGGTGTGAGTTTACAGAGCATGTTCCTGGTGGGACCAGGATGGAAGCCCAGGCAGTTTCTGTCCAGAATCCTGCTCCTGCCACATTGGTGCTCTCATGTATTCATCTTGCATCACAGGGATGAAGGTAGGAACCACTGGGTGGTGTTTTCTGTGGAGCACCTGGGTTCTGCACCCGTGGGAACACCCAAGCCTTTTGAAGAGACCAGAAAGGAAGGAAGGGATTGAAATGGGGTGGAAGGTCCAAAGGCCGATCTGGGAGACTCGGCCACAGTGGGCTCTGTCTTGACTTTGGGAGCAGAATTCTTGTTGATGTGGTTTTCTGGGCAGATTTGCTTTTTTGTGGGACTCTAGGATTTAGAAGGAGTTTAAACGCTTTGAAAATAATATTTCTTTTAAAGATATGTTAAAATTCAGAGTTCAGAAGTTTCACTTGATTAGGCCATTCTTTCTCCCAGTTAGGTAGAATTATTATTTTTAATTTAGAGATTTATCAAAGTTAAAACTATAAAAGGCAGCTGTGGGTTTGTGGCCATATGAATGTGATTGTTTCTTATTTTTAAAATATATATATATATATATATACACACATGCATACATACATAATTTTATTGATTTCAGAAAGGAAGGGAGAGGGAGAGAGAGATAGAAACATAAGTGAAGAAAGAGAATCATTGATCTGCTGCCTTCTGCATGCCCCCCACTGGGGATCAAGCCTGCAACCTGGGCATGTGTCCTGACCAGGAATCGAACTGTGTCTTCCTGGTTCATAGGTCGATGTTCAACCACTGAGCCACACTGGCTAGGCAATTGTTTCTTACTCTTTGCTTGTTGCTATTACTTGATCTTGGGGACCTTTATTATTCTTTCTTGCTTCCTCATCTTGGGGATCAATGTAAACAAAAATAGATATCTAATATAAATGAGTCAGAGTACTTGTTCACATCGCAGGTTAGTGCTCTTCATATAGGCGGGTGGTGGTGTTTGAGGTGATGGCTTTGTCACATTGCTTCTTGATTTTCTAGTTTGTCTTGCACACATCACCTGCAATTTCATTGGTGCTGATCTGTGTATCACGTAAGGTGCTGCCTGAACTGGCCTAAGGCACATAGGCTTTTGGAGTTGAAATCCTGAAACTGTTCTTTTGCTAGATGTTACCACATTATGGCATGATTATAAATAGCAGTGCTAATATTAGCTATGGTTTATTAAGGTGACTTCACCTGTCCCTCATGCAACATTGTGTTTGCCTTATTTTGTTTCATCCTCACAAAACTCTTAGGAAGCGTTGCTTCCCTCACACTTGAATTGAGAAAACTGCCACTCAGAATGTCCTCAGTGTTCTCAGTTATAGGAGTCACAGAGGGCAGAGCCGTGGGAGGACATCGCCTTTGCACTGGCTCCCCCACACTCGCTATCTGCATGTGTCTGTGAACTGCTCCTCAGGGATGAGGGCTGCTCCAGTCAGCCCAGTGTGGCAGCCTTTCCAAGTTAGCTGGGGGGACAGGTGTCCACGAGTGGGGTTGAGGTGACTGTTTTATGTGATCCTCAGGTCGCCTCTGCCAGCTAATCTTGCTGCTTGTTGGTTTGTGTGTTTGTTTCTTCAGCAGTGACTGAGGACTGTCGGTTATATTATTGTTTAGTTCACCCTGTGTTCTGATAGGTAGCTTGGGACCTATGTGGCTGTGGTGTGGAGGGGACCAATGGGAGAACTATGTAGTTACTCAGCCGAGGAAATGAATGTGCTGATATCATTATAGTCTTACATCATAGTCTTAAGCTAACCTGTTTTTAGACATTTTTTTAAACCTATGTGTTCCTGTCCTTAGATTTTTTTCAAGTAGTAGTTGGATATTATATCCTATAGGCCTATCTTTAAGGAGCATCTGACCTTTTTAGAGAGAAGAGGAAACAAATAGAAAGGTAGTAGAAATTTACGACTCATCCTGCTACTGCTCCCTCTCTTTCCTCTGATTCTAGACACACAGCCTGTGCAAACCTGATTTTGGTCCCCGAGTTAAACCTTGACATGGACAGAGTAGGGTTTAGGGACTTCCCGAATGTCGTGGCTTTGGGTGTCCATTGCCTTCACATCTCTCTAATTGCATTCACAATGAATTTTATTGTGCATTTTATTTACCTTAATTGGTCAGTCAGATAATCTTACTTGATTCTCAAGTGGAAATAATTCCACAGCAATAAAACCTAAGCAACTGAAGGATGAGGTTTATATTATACTAGAGGCCCAGTGCACGAATTCATGCACAGGTGGGGTACCTTGGTGTGGCCTGCGGAGATTGGGCCCCAACTCACATCCCCAGCCTCGCAGCCCCAGCTTGTGCCCCAGCCTTGCAGACCCGCAGTCCTGCCTGGCATCCCTCCTTGGCCTGGCACCGCCCCCTCACCTGCTCCACCATCCCATCTGTGGGGTGATTGATCATGGCTGGACCCCCTGCTGCTGCTGGTTTCCATCTGCATGGCAATCGATCGGAGCAATCGAGCCCCCACTCGCACTCGCCTTGGCCTGGTGCCACCTGCCCCACCATTCTGCCGAGGTCCCACTCTTGTTGGGGCCCATTGGGGCTGGCAGCACCTCCACTGCTGCCCGCTGCCCGTGCCATGTTGCTGATGCCCGCCATGTTCCGTGCCACCGCTGGTGGTCAGTGCACATCATAGCGAGAGGTCGAACTCATGGTCTCCCGGTCAAAGTCCTGGTCAAACGACTGCCTGAGGGGACAATTTGCATATGAGGCTTTTATTATATAGGATTGATGTGCAGGAAAATTTATTTTAAAATTAGGAGATGAAACATGAAAGTTTTGTGTTGAAAAGTAGAAGTCTTAGCTGGGATGTAAATGTTATTACTGTGCTGCTCTTTGACACCAAAAACAGTTCTAAGTGATGTTATTTAAGGCAATTATATATACTTGGAAATCAATCATATTTAAGAAATACTGTTTCTTATTACTTCAAGGTGTTTCTTCAGGTTGTCAGGCACTTGCCAGATGGATAGCTTCAGAGAATACAAGACTGTTGATTTGGCCTCCTGTTTGACATCCAAGAGAGGCTTCCTTATCGAATGTGTCCCAGACTGGTGTTCTCCTTCAGAGCAGCTTGGTATTTCTAGGCCAAAACTTTGAATGATTTTCTTTGCCTCCCTATCCAATCCATGTGGAATTTGGTTGGCTCTAATCACAAGTATATATCTGGAATTTGACCCAATCTCTTCACTGCTAGCCCTTGGTCCAAGCCACTATCATCTTTGCCTGGATTATTGCAGGAGACAGTTAATTCGCCCGTCTTTTCTCTCTCCCTCTGTTCTCCTTTCTTTCTTCTCCTCTCCCTTCCCTCTAATTTAGGAATCTATTAAAATGTGAGTCCGACACGTCTCTCCTCTGTTCTGATGCCTGCGAGGTTTTTCTTCTCTCGCTGGGTACAAGCCCAGGCTATCATGGCCTGTGAGCTGACGCCCTCACCGAGCCTGCTGCTCCTGTTCTGCCCTGCATCGCACCCTCTGAGAATGGTCTCTGGGTGCCCTTCTATCGGTTGCGGCTCCCTGCTCCTTGCCATGCCCAGCCTCTCACCCCCTTACTCACAAATCACATTCCTGAGCCACCAACATGTACAATTTAATCCCTTCCTGTTCAGATCCCCTCCTTCTCTAGTTTTTCTCCTTCCACTTATCACACTATTTAAGAGGCTCTCTGTTTTCCCTTTGTTCTGTTTCCCTCACTGGGCTTTCCGTTTTCCAGTGGTTCTCAACCTTGGCTGCGCATTAGAATCACCTGGGAATCTTTTTAAAATCCTGATTTCTGGGCCTCATCCTCCGGAAATTCTGTTTCTTTGTTATGGGGTGGGGCCCAACATTAGTAACAAAGAAACAGAATTTCCAGAGGATGAGGCCCAGAAATCAGGATTTTAAAAAGATTCCCAGGTGATTCTAATGTGTAGCCAAGGTTGAGAACCACTGCCGTTTTCTGAGGCAGGGACTTTGGATTGTTTGTTACTAATGCCCTGCAGCTGCTGAGAATGCTTCTAGAATTGTGCAGGTGCTACTGCGGACATGAACAATCACATGCACTCGGCTGCGGGTGGGCACAGGGTGTGGCAGCATTAGAGACGCTCCATCTGGTTGAGAAGCTATAGGCTGTGGAAGGACAGCTCCACAAAGGCCCCACTTGGTCTGATTTCCATCCCACCCCCTGAAGCTGCCCACATCTTAAGTGCGCAGTGTGCGTGATACAGGAGGGCATGGGTGAAGGCAGGAGCAGAGCTTTGCTGATTTGGGATTATTTTTGTCTTACTTTTCATGATATCTAGATTATAAATTTTCGAAAACAGTGAGTATGTTAAAAATGTTAAATCTGTGAGGATGGTAAGGGTAGGCCACAATCAGTCATGACGTGTTGGTGGTGTTATGTCCATAGAGGTTGGTGAGTTTAATTAGCATTCTATGATTGCTAATCCTAAATCACGCCTGGTTTAGAATTTTTAACAGAGGATATTGAGAATTTTACATTACTCATGCTTTCCCTGGACCAAATTTAAAGAATTTTTACTTTAAATCAGATTTTGGGTGAATAAATATTTTGCATTTGACTATAACTACAGTGCGTTTTAGAATTATAAAATTTCCCCCTTAATATCTATAACACTTATTTAGTGTTATAGCTATTCAGTGGGATCATGTAAGCATTTTCCATTAGGTGGAAGCTGTCCCTCCCTGTGTACTTTGTTCCCCTGTGCGGTATCATATTTTTGTTTCAATTCTTAAAACTTAAACATTTTAACTAATATTTTTTCTTTTTAAACTGCACTGCATTTTCTAAGCTCAAGTCTCTTAAATTATACTTGCTCATGTAAATAAGCTGTGCTTTGCAACTTTGGGTTCTTAACCTTTGCTCTTTGCTATTAGCTTTATGCTTTTTTAATTATAGGAAAATAGAGGACAGTAGGGAAGTTATGACTTAAATGGACTGTTGTTATTACTGTATTCTTTCTTAAGGAAATGAAAAATGTTATTTATTTTGTCCTAATCAAGCAGAAACAAATAAAGAATATTTTGTACTGTTATTTTTACTAACCTTTAATATCATCACAGTTTGATTCTTCATATATAATAATTATTTTTTCATTTTAATGATTGATGGTGTGATCAGTTATTTATAGTTGTCCATAGTAATTATATATTAGATGGAATATAATGAAAATATTATTTTCAGTGTATAGAGATGGATTATTTGAATAATTAAGTAATAGTCATTTAAAATATTAAGATATATTATTTTAGCCACAAAACTGAGGTTCCATAATATTGTAGGAAAATAACCAAATCGACCATACATGAAAAGAAAAGAAGCAGTGTCAGTTTTAGGAATTGTTTCGGTCGTGGCTTTTGACACATCTCTTCCAGAAGGCCACAGTGCTTCACCGTCTCACGAAGCCCGTTTGTGCAAACATGTCCAGATGAATTCAGTGTTTAATGTTAAGAATCTTATAACATGCCAATTTGATTTGTAGTCCCTCATATCATAGAATGCTAATTAAAATCATATTTTTGCATATGTCATGCCTTTCATGTACATATGCAAATAGATTCTGTTGCCTTTCAGCTACTAGTAATTAACTTTATGAAGGACAGCTGTAATACATAATTAACAAAAATGTTTGCAAGCCCTTTTACACTGAAAGTTACAAGAGTAAAATTTATTTTTTTGCTCATGAAGAGAGCCATTTGAGTTTGATGCTTCTGAGGGAGATCTAAATTGTTTTAAACAATCACAGAAAGTAATTAAATCGATGTTGTACCATATTCAGTAGAAGAATGTTGCTCCATGGACTGGCTGCAGATTCTTGTCCATTTCATATCTATGTCAACAAAATTGGATTAAGTGAGCTGATTTGTGTATGAAATAAGATAGCATGTCAGGTAATACTCTTTTTTTTTTTTAGTGATTCATATATTCTTGGTACTTCAGCACATTTTTTTTTTTGCCTGTGCTGCAGATACAATAAACATTTATATCATTGTTAAAAACCTCTCTTCAAATTATTATCATATTTTTAAGGCAACTCCATGAAGGCTATTCATTCTATCTTTTACAGTCCCTTAAATATTTAATAAAATGACATTTTCTGAAATCATCTCGTGATTGAAGTGTGGGATCAACTAAGGGGCAGTGAATGTTATTACATTGAGATATTGCTTTATCTTGTTTCCTGACAGTGAAGACAATGACTAAAGAACTAAAATCATTGTTTTGGTCACATTAGTATACTCAAATAAGAAAATGAACCAGTCACTTAAATGCAGTTATTTCTGACTTCCAAATATTATAGTAAATTTGATCTGTATGCAGCTCTCTGTTTAGCAAGAGTGCCATTGTAATGTGCATTATGTTACATCCATATATACATGCCTATTTTTAAATACTTTTTGTACATAATTCTAGCAGAGAGTCAAGTTTTAGTTTTATAATTACTGTTGTTTTTTTTCTTTAGGGTTGCTTTTGTAATGAAGAAGCACTTAAATACTCATCTGCTAGGCAAACATGGAGTTGGCACCCCCAAAGAAAGGTAATTTTCATTCACTTTTAAAAACTTAATATATTTTCATTTCAGAATTTGTTTAATAAGGTGACTTCTAGAATTTTTTCAAGTCTGTTCACATGGTTTGCATTTGTGGTACTCTATTGTTAAATATCATGTTTTATGCCAGTGGTTCTCAACCTTGGCTGCACATTAGAATCACTTGGGAATCTTTTTAAAATCCTGATTTCTGGGCCTCATCCTCCGGAAATTCTGTTTCTTTGTTACTAATGTTGTGGCCCCACCCCATAACAAAGAAACAGAATTTCCGGAGGATGAGGCCCAGAAATCAGGATTTAAAAAAGATTCCCGGGTGATTCTAATGTGCAGCCAAGATTGAGAACCACTGTTTTATGCCCTTCTCCCCCCAAAATGTAGTCATATTAAGATTTGAAAGGATATGAGGAACTTTGAGTTTGTGAATTTGTAAAACAATCTTCAAGTAGTAGAAGAGTTAAATTAGAGGGAATTGACCTCTGCTGATACATTTGAATGAGCTAAAATAAGTATGTAAGACTACACTTTGTCTATTTTCCCCTGTATTTTTATTTTGAGGTTTTAAAATAACATTTTTGAATTCTTACTGTAGAATTAAACATTGCTAATATTAAAGAAATACATCTTTGTCATTCCCAAAATAATACTACAGTTGCCATGTCATGAAAAATAACACTGTAATTATTATGTCATCAACTGCCAGGCTTTCTTTTTCCTTGCTATTGTATCATAATTAGCTTCATCACCTAGAGTTAATCGTATTAGGTGAGCTGCAATATAGTATGTCAGCTACCAGGTGAGCATGGCTACTTCTGAAATTTTTAAATCTTTAACACCTGCAGCCAATCAGACCCAGGGCAGGTACTCTCACCTTCCTTCAAAGATAATCAATTTTTAGCTTTTCTCAAATCCTCCAAGATGGTATCAGAAATTCTAGACACTCCTGGAATGTTCTTTGTTTTTAATACTCTTTAAAAATGTCAATAATCATGCAACTTATTCTGTCACACTATATCCTAGGGCCTCTTCTGCCATGTTTTAAATGTTTAATTGCCTTTGTAAAAATTTAAGATGCCTGTAAAATATTTTTTTATGTTTACAAGGAATTTAACTTGACGTTTCTATTGAAGGCATATTATTTTCTTTAGCATTTTAGTTTGGACATGCCTGCTGTGTCAAAAATGGGATGTCCCATATGTTTACTTTTTGCCTTTGGTTTCTTATACTTTTCTTTATAACATATTTAATTTGAGTCAAAATGTATATGTTGAACATATCCTGGATGCATTATTCTTGAAATTCAAAAAATTCAATATTATTTAAATTATAATTTGTGACTTATGTTTCATGATTTCCAAGTTATGTTTCATAAGTGTTTAAGAAGTAGAAATAAAACATTTTTAATTGCTGGATTCTCATTGCTTTCACATGGATTATCTCAATTACTTATTCTATGACCTTATTAGTAGTATATTATTATTCTAGTTTCATAGGTCTAAGGACTGTGATTTAGGAATATACAATTTTTTATTCAATAACTCAAATGTTAGAATTGTTACTTTTCTTACTCCAATTCCAGTGCTCTTTCTTCTACTAATTATATTATCTCACATTGAGAATCTATACATATAGGTACTTAGGATGTTTTATTCACAAATAAATTGGAATGAAAACAATCTAGATCAGATAACTAGTAAAAAGAAAATACTTCCCTACTATATAACTAGTATACATTTTGAACTCAACTATGTAATTTATTATCTTATACATATATTTATCCTCCAGGCACTTCAAAAATAGTAGATACCATATATATTATGGTAGAAGTTTGGTTTTTCCCTTTATCTTTTCCTGTACACTCCAGGAACACTCTCTTGCTTTCACCTATTTCAGTCCCCAGTACATAAAGGGAGTCTAAAAAGAGGCAAGAGAAAGATTTCATGTTTTTCTCCTCTTAGAGATATGATATGCTTTTTTAGCATTGCCGGTACAATTTTTCTCCTAAAATCGGGAAATGAATATCAGGTGGGGAGTATAACCCATCTTCTGGGTTACTACCTTCTGAGTAGTCCAAGTTTATCTAAAGTAAGCATCTTAGACTGTATTGCTTTTCCTCTTAAAAGCTCTGAGCTTCAGGTTACTTTCTGTTTATGGTATCTGTTTAGAGGAGGACATTTTCTCTTATGCATAGAACTGCTAAGTCCAAATGCCAGGACCTCAGTAGCAGTATAAGTTTCTAGTGGACATCCTAGCTGGAGAAGACTAAGGGTTAATTAGCAGTACCTAGCACAGTAAATGCCAAAAGGATCTCTCCTTCTACTCCACTTTCCTCTATTCCTTCTTGAGGGAATCATGCCTTTTAGTGGTTGTAGGAAACAAAGAAACTACCAGCATGCTGAACCCTCACTTTGGGCATAACTGTTCTCAAAATTAAGTTAAACATTTTTTTTTTTTTACCTATTTAAAACATTAGTGTCTTGGCTATAATTTTGCAAGCTTGCTATATTTTAATTTCTTCAGGAAAGTTTAATCAGTTTATTTTTTTATGTTTTGAATTCGATTCTCGCCTTTTATGCATTGCATATTACAGCAAATAGTAATAGAAGTTAGCTAAATAGGCTGTGACCATTAAATTAATAATGCATTTTGTTTGCAAGTATTTAGGCCTTGTGCTTTGACTGATGTATGCAAAAAAGATAATTTATTACAAATCAGTTCATATACTTACACTATCGTTTGATGAACCAATAAATTTTCTTAGCATGACCGTGATTAGCAACAGAAAACTAAATAACTTCAAATATATTTTTTTTGACACCATGAACTCCTGAAGTGATAGCTAGTGTAAGAACATACTTTTAAGTTCCTTAATTTGCATGAACTTATTTCAAGGTCGTGCATTGCCATATTTCAGAAATCTTATACACTTAAATGTAAATAACTAAATATAGCCAAATTCACATTTTAAAATAAACTCCAATTAATTTTGCAGCTTTACTCTAAAGTATTCCCTATTTTAAAAAAGTAATTCTCCTTTCGTATAGTAAGCCATAGTATCTTTATGACTTTAAAGTCGTTAGCAGTAATCTAGAAAATGGGCTTCTGCACAGTTCCACGATTGAAATAGCCATGATCAGTACCTCTGTGTGAAGGCCAGGCTGTATCACAGTAGAGAGCGCTGGCATTGAGGGTTCAGCACTCGGCTATCAGCTGGCTGTGAGTGACCGTGTGAATAGGAGGAGGGGAGACGACCGCTCAAAACCTCTGACCTTATCTCTGCTTCTGTGGTGTCAGGACCCTGTCAGGAAAGGCCACACTGGCAGCATCTCAGGAACAAGACTGATATGCTCTCGAAGCCACTTGTACCAGGAAAGGGTTTTAATTTTATTTTTTAAAGAATAGTTTATTGATTTTTAGAGAGAGAGGAAGGAAGAGGGAGAGGTAGAGAGAAACATCCACCTGCTGCCTCCTGCACATCCCCTACTGGGGATGGAGCCTGCAACCCAGGCATGTGCCCTGACCCGGAATTGAAACAGCAACCATTTGGTGGATGGGATGATGCCCAACAAACTGAGCCACACAGGCCAGGGCCCAGGAAAGGATTTTAAAGTGATGCCTGCATCAGCGAGTCTCAGAGTTAAATGTTTTAATACAATAAAAAGAAATGCACTTGTTTTTTTTCCAGTTATTAATGAATACCCACATCAAAACCTTGGTATTTTTTTGTGTGAAACAGTTTCTGGAGGAGCCTATGAAGGTTGTGTTTTTTTTTATTTAATTTTATTTTTAAATATATTTTATTGATTTTTTTACAGAGAGGAAGGGAGAGGGCTAGAGAGTTTTAAACATTGATGAGAGAGAAACATCAATTCAGTTGCCTCCTGCACACTCCCTACTGGGGATGTGCCCGCAACCAAGGTATATGCCCTTGACCGGAATCGGACCTGGGACCCTTAAGTCCGCAGGCTGACGCTCTATCCACTGAGCCAAACCAGTTAAGGTGAAGGTTGTGTGTTTTATTGTCAACATAGCTATGGGTTGTGTTCAGGCCCCTGGGCTGGCTCAGGGCTGGTGTTTTCATACAGGGGCATACATTTCCCCCTGGCCTCCTTCAGATGGCCCAGCCCTATCATTGGTCCTGGGTTCTCCCCTTTTATCAGACATTTGGGATTTGGAGTTGGTCATCTTTCTTTATCAGTACCTTTAATGTTACTGAGAAGCAAAATCTTTCCCACGCAGTCTCATATGTACTAAATATCACTGAGTCTTACTGTGGGACAAATTCTGTCAGTCTTTTGGCATTGATCTGGTCTCCTTTTCTTTCTCTCTTTTCTCAAAACCTTTATATTTATACTAGAGGCCTGATGCACGAAAATTCGTGCAAGAGTAGGCCTTCCTTCACCTGGCTGCTGGCACCAGCTTCCCTTGAGTACCTGGGACCCGGGCTTCCCTCCTCCAGCCACCTGCTGGCACTCTGGGACCCGGCTTGCTTCCTTCCGGACCCGGCTTCATCAGGAAGGACTTGCCGAATGACATCCGGTCTAATTAGCATATTACCCTTTTATTATTATTTTTTATTTTTTATTTATTTTATTTTTTTTAAATTAAATCTTTATTGTTCAGATTACATTTGTTCCTCTTTTTTCCCCTCCCATTACTCCCCTACTTCCAGTTCCCGCCCCACCCTCCGCCCTCACTCCCCACCCACTGTCCTCATCCATAGGTGCACGATTTTTGTCCAGTCTCTTCCCGAATCTCCCATTCCCCTTTCCCCCCCAAGAATAGTCAGTCCATTCTCTTTCTATGTCCCTGATTCATTATAATCACCAGTTCATTCTGTACATCAGATTATTTATTCACTTGATTCTTAGATTCACTTGTTGATAGATGCATGTTTGTTGTTCACAATTTGTATCTTTACCTTTTTCTTCTTCCTCTTCTTAAAGGATACCGTTCAGTATTTCGTATAATACTGGTTTAGTGGTGATGAACTCCTTTAGCTTTTCCTTATCTGTGAAGCTCTTTATCTGACCTTCAATTCTGAATGATAGCTTTGCTGGATAAAGTAATCTTGGTTGTAGGTTCTTGGTATTCATCACTTTGAATATTTCTTGCCATTCCCTTCTGGCCTGCAAAGTTTCTGTTGAGAAATCAGCTGACAGTCGTATGGGTATTCCTTGTAGGTAATTGAGTCTCTTTCTCTTGCTGCTTTTAAGATTCTCTCTTTGTCTTTTGCTCTTGGCATTTTAATTATGATGTGTCTTGGTGTGGTCCTCTTTGGATTCCTTTTGTTTGGGGTTCTCTCCGCTTCTTGGACCTATAAGTCCATTTCTTTCACCAGGTGGGGGAAGTTTTCTGCCATTATTTCTTCAAATAGGTTTTCAATATCTTGCTGTCTCTCATCTTCTGGCACTCCTATAATTCTGATATTAGTGCGCTTGAAGCTGTCCCAGAGGCTCCTTACACTATCTTCACACTTTCGGATTCTTTTTTCATTTTGCTTTTCCAGTTGGGTGTTTTTTGCTTCTTCGCATTTCAAATCTTTGGTTTGATTCTTGTGCTCCTCTGGTCTGCTATTGGGTATAATATTTCAGTCCGTGTATGCTTACTTTCTAGTTTCTTTATCATAGCATCGAGGGTCTCATTAGTTTTCGTGAGGCTCTGCTCAAGTTTATTGCAAGCCCTCAAAATTGCGATTTTTAGCTCCATATCCTCCATTTCTGTAATGTTTTTTTGTCTCCGCATCTTTTATGCTTTCTTGGTGCACCCCCTTGTGGTCTTTGTGCGCAGTCTTGTTCTAGTTAAGCCTTAATTATTGTAGTTAATACTAGAGGGATTTGACCACCAGGCCAACTGGCTGTGAGAATCAGCTGTGGGAAAACTTCAGTCCTCTGGGGTGGTGCTAATCTAGCCTTTGCCTGAGGCGATCCGGCAAATGGCTCTGCGTAGGGCTTGGGCGGGGCAGGCTCAACAGGGCGGGCGGAGGGAGCAGTTATGGCTGCTCTCAGTCCGTCCCCAGAGGCTCTGCCTCTCTGTCCCAGCAACCGCTGCAAAACTCGGAGGGACCATAGCCAGACAGTCCCGCTTCTCCCGTTTGAGTCTGGGTCCCTAGAGACTCGCCCGGATCTGTAGCCCAGAGTCTGAGACTCCCTCCTGATTGAAAACGACAACCGCGCCCTCAGCCACCAGCCCGCTTTGCGCGCGCACCACCGTACCTTTAAATTTTCCACACTGCGCCTCCTCTGAGCCTGGTAATGCTGTTGTTTTTCCTTCTAGTTGAAGAGTCTCTCCTCAGCCAGCCTTCCTGTGGTTCTGGTTGATGTCCGTTCCGTCTTTTAGTTGTATTTTTGAAGTGGTTGTTTGCGGCAGCAGTCTCCGGTGTTTACCTATGCCGCCATCTTCGATTCTCCCCCCTTTTATTATTTTAGATGTAAAATTGTATGAAAGTATCACCATTGTTCCCTTTTTTCAGTTTAGATGTAAGCCTCACCCTTTTTCTTAAAACATGAAAATCCTAAACCCATCATTCCTGGGAAAAGCACATATACACATACACACAGTTGCTCTTAAAACTTTGCTAGCAATACTTTGTGTTGATTAGAAATTTAGGCTACTTTTAAATGAGAGAGAATAATACCATGTATAAAAACTCTGAATTAAGAAGATTGAATTCATAGTATGACATTAACTCCTGTTATTGTCACTTTACTATCCATTTTAAAGAAATAGTTTGCCTTTGGCTAAGTTGTTATTACTGCATGTGTTTCCTTTTATTAAAAGAATCAATAGTTTTCCTCAATGTTTATTCTGTGTGAATTTCTGCAAGGTGAATACTGAGAGGAAGCTAAATCTCATGGATGCATGCATTGAGATATATTATTCCGTGTCGTCTGTCCCTCATGTCAGTCACTTCCTGTTTCCTGGATTCTGGCTCATGCTCCCCCAAATCCACTGTATATATTGGTCTACACTGTCACTTCTTCCCTTACCCTGATGTTTGGCAATCTTTTTTTTTTCTTTTCATTTTTCCTTTCATGATGATCAAATTTAGGATATTTTTAGGATATTCTCTGATTTAAAAAATATTTAAACAAGCAACTCTGTTGAGCCAAAGTGGAGGACAAACATATCAGTTCTTTTCATTTAGGCTGCTTATTTGAATGAGAGGGCGATTGTTAGATTTTAATGACTTCATATTGCTATTGCATGAGTGTAAGACTGTCTTTCTTCTATGTTCTCCCTTTTCTCCATCCATAGACAGTATCCAGTTTACAAATAGGATGCTGTGGTTATTGGACATGGTCTTATTGTGGCAAAGTGGGACCGAAAAGGCAGATAGCCCTGCTCAGTAATTACCTTTACATGGAAAGATAGGAAGAAGTCACATCAGTTCAGCTAGCCAAGATTATTATTTTTAGAAAATTTCCTTCTGTATTTTCCTGAATTAAACTGACAAATTATTAAGGAACATAGGAGATATGTATATATTTTTTACCAAAGTCATCTTGTCAGCACATAGGAAGTATTTGTAAATTTAAATGGATAATTTAGATGTTTTGCGGTTGCTTTATGACAATCGTTTTCTTCCTGAAATCACTATTTTCTAACTTATATTATAGATTTTCCAGTGAACATTAAAAAAAGTAAGTTCCAGTGGTGTAGAATTCTGGGACCTCAGTTCCTCCTTTATTTGTTGAAGCTTCCGGCTCGATTTTTTTTGGGAGGTGTTTGGACCTAGCACAGGTAATTTTTGGGGCTCATCTCTGAGGGGATAGAAGCCCTCTTTTCATGCTCATCAGTCCATGGGTTCCTAAGCTTCCATGGAGAAGGGCCATCCTACCTGAACCACCTGGGTCCTACGTATTTCTCAGATGATTTACTTTACTGTCAGAATACTGATTCCTTCCATTCATTTGTTAATGAGAGGTCAGTTTTATTGTTGGATTAGGCCCATCACTAGGGAGCTGCTTTCCTTCACTGCACTGTTTTTATTTTTTCCCCTCCAATAAAACTGATTTTTTACTTAGTTTATATGGTAATGACTTAAATTTTAAAAGTAACCTTATAATAACCCATGTATTTATTGTAAAGATAGTGCTCAGGGTCCTGCTCATGTCATATCATCCTGTGATATTCAAGATTTCTCTCTGGTCTTTGTTCCAGGAAAAGGTGTGCCTTTGGGAAACAACTTGTCACTTTGGTCTTACATTAGCACATTGTGGATAGGATTGAGTTTTCATCTTTGTGTTCATTGCTGAGAAGCTCAGTGCCAAATTGAAGTCCACCTTCAGAAAGCAGGGTGGGATTCATGGAGGGGTTTTATTTCCTATTGTTATTTCTGCATCCATCTCTTTTCCCCTCTGGGAAATTCCCATTTCATGTGCGTGATATTTTGTAACAACCTTACATAATTCAGGGGAAGTTTCACAATGGGAATTTTTGTAAAGCAGGGTCAGTATTTGTTTGGGAGTACATATTTCTTCAGCCACGTAGTTTTGGGAGTAATGTGTTGATCAGTGTTAGCCCCATTATGAGGCTTTTAAAAAATCGTCCTTGCCCACTGTATGAAAACTTAGCATATGTCTTTGTATTACTCCAATGGTGCTTTTATTTGTCATGATTATCTGTTATTTGAAGAATGCTTGCTGAGCAGACGTAGCTAGTGTGTCTCCCCAGCAAAGATGGGAGCACTGTGTGCCTTGTACTCCAGGTGCTCGCCCTCCAAAGTGGCTGCTGTTCTGAGTGTATCACGGGTGTGTTGATAAAATACCATATTTGCTACTTAAAAAGGTAATTCTCATGATAGTAGTAGAGGGATTTTCAGTGTTAGTAGTATATATGTGTTACAAAAGTATAAGATTATTTTCTACTCTAAGATTCATTCTTTAATTTTAAGCCAGCTTAAGTAAACCTGAATATTATATGATTCTTGTTCTTTAGAATATAAGGGTTCTTATGCAGTTATCCATAATGTATAAAAAACAACAACACAATGACACAGAAGAAAGTTTTAGAAGAGGGAACAATTAATCCTCCTTAAGGGGTATTCTGGGGAGGCCAGTAAGGGCCTCTCATTTATTCCTCCAATAAACCTTTCCTACATCTACTCCAGTTACTACTGTGTTCCAACACTGAGATGGTGAGTAGTGTTTGGAGGTGACGCAGCCTCTCTTCTCGTGACCCTTAGATTTCTAGTTGAGGGGTTGAGGGTAAGGACTGAAAGATAACACGCACGTAAAGGAAAACGCATTTTATTAGGTGTCAGGCTCTGATGAAAATACAGGGGTGTGCTGTTCCAGAACATGTCTGGGAGAGGGATAGATTAGGAGGGGTGGTCAGGAAAGGCCCTTTTAAGGGGCTACATTTTAAATGGGACATGGAGAGCAGAGAGCACAGTTGGAGTCTTTGAGAAGTGTGTGAACTCGTGGTATCCTAATCTAGTGTGCCTGGTGTGACCTGGGGCACCTGACTAAGGGGGTGTGGAATAGGTGAGGAACTGATTCCAGACTGTGCAGGTTTAAGACATGGTCTCCAGTGGGGCATTTCATTTAGTGGATGTGGGAAGGGTATGGATGAGCCTGGGACACCGGGTTGGAAACAGGCTGAGAAGATCCGTGAAAGCTGCCTTGGTTACTTTTCTCTGTACATCAGAGGAGCCATCACAACCTAGAGCTGGTCTGGGATTCTACCCCTGTCAGTGTAGAGTCCAGACACCATGGAGAGACTGGGGGCAGGTAGATGGTGATCTCACAGTGACATTTGCTGGGGACCTCCCTTCCTGCTCCCTAACAGACTGCCTGGTCCCTTTTGTTCCTTCAGAACCAGACCCAGACGCCTTCTCCCAAATTACTGTTGCAGAACTAGCTGCAAAGAAGCCTTTTAATTATCCATTTGATTTTGTTAGACACATTCTTTTCCTGACTCACAATCTACATCTTCCTTTTTATCCACTTTGTTCTGCCTCTTCCCTGATGCACTCAAACTGTATTCCATCTCCTGGTTATCCAACCAAATTATTTTTTACTTCAAGTCTCAGTCTGACGCTCTGACTTCTAGGAGTCCCTGTCTTATTTATTCTATCTCTAGTTGATTGTTTTTATTTTACTCCTGTGGAGTATATATAGAAATTCCTCTAGCCAATCACTATTGTCTCCTAACAAAGAAACCCAAGACTGTACCAGTACTGCGCATGTTAGAACTCTGTCTCTAATGCTAGTTCAGCGAGTTTTTAGAACAGAGATGTGTGCTTTACTAGTAGTACTGATGATCCTTATTAAAATGACATCTTATCCTATTGCTTTCTACTTCATTCCTATGTAGAAATAGATAAAATTGAGTTTTGTGGAGTTAGTAAACTATTCTTTTTCTAGTATGTATGTTCGTTCCCATTGCTCTTGCAGGCAATAATACATTGTTGTTGAAAGTGAGAAGTTAATTTTTTAAGGGATTGTTTTCTTGCTATCATTTAATCTAGTAATTCAATCAGGTCTTCAATATAGGATTATCTGTTCTTTTAAATTTTAAAAAAGACAATGAGTAAGTGATCTCAAATATGATGGATGGAATATGTTAAAGGTTCAGAGTATACGTGTTTCTACTGGCAGGCATCTAGAATATTTTTGTCTATTCTCTTCTTTTATTTTACTTAAGTTACTTTTAGAACACTGGGCTTATACATCTGGACTCTGATTAAACTCTGCCTTAAGCTCTTGTCTTTAATTCCCAGTCAGCGCCAGAATTAAAAAGAACAAAAGCCTATATGTTCACTGCAGCCTTCAATTATGGTTAATTACCAACTTTATACAGTTTCATTATATCTACTGACTTTTTGTGAGAGGTTCTTTATATTCGTGATGTCTTGGTACTTGCTTATAATAGTCCAAGATTAAAAATTTTCCTGAGAAATTTTTAGAAAACTTATAACCTTTCTGAAATAATTTTTGTAAAGTTGGATCAAAGCAATTTGATTATCCATTTTAACAGAAGAGAAACAAGATGTTTACATTTTATTATGCTACAGAACTCTAATAGGAAAAACCATGTACTTACATAGGTTATTCTCTAAGATATTTCCTCCCCCATTCTTTTTTAGTCGTAGGGTCACTTGTGTAATAAATTGTGAGCTTAAAACAAAGGCCCAAAATATGTTGCTACTCTCATCAGGAGAAAACAGGCAGTGACATGTGGATCTTGAGTTAATCTTAAGACAAAATCACCGTCTTACATGTCAGCTAATTCTTTATTTCTTTCTAAAGAATTATGACACCAATTTATATTTACAGAGATATTAACACCTCCTAACATTGAGTTAGATGAAATCAACACTTAGGTTAAAAACAGTCAAATATTGGTATTTCGTATGAGTCAACCTTATTCTACTTAGAGCTATTTCTAGCATATGATGTTAAAATAGAGATCCGCTTTTCTGGGAGGTAATCATTTCCATTGAGTTTTAATATAATCCAGTTCTTTCTTGTTTTGTGATAATGATTTCCTGGACATAGCCTTGTATAGTGTGATTTCTGTCTCAGCATCCCCGTTAGTATTTCCACTCAGTTCCTGCTGGAAGCCACGCCACCAGTCTTGTCTGTTCTCTTCTTTTATTTACACACTGGCCTGGGTCAGTGTGCACTTTCTTTCAAGGCCCAGATTTTGTCTCACTGTGGAAAGCCTTTCCTAGATTTTCAGTCTAGACAATCACTTCTTAGCCAGAAGCCTGATGTTCTTTCCTCTTAGCACATTGTTTTGTTTTCCTGTTGTGAATGTGTATGCCCTGTCTCTACAGTAGATGGTTTCTTCTCTGTCTCAGCTTTCCAGAGGGTAATCAGCACTTGTGAATATTCATAGATTTAAGATATGGAATCTGCATTGGAACTCTTTTGAATGGATTTCTTCTTAGTTGGTCTAAGTATA
The DNA here is from genome assembly GCF_000147115.1 of Myotis lucifugus. NCBI lineage: Eukaryota > Metazoa > Chordata > Mammalia > Chiroptera > Vespertilionidae > Myotis > Myotis lucifugus. The sequence continues at coordinate 2,842,852 of NW_005871130.1, forward strand.
TGATTTATGATCGCATTATGGGAAAGGTCTTGCAGATTAGTGAAGTTCTACGTAACTGTAACGTCCTGCTTCTTACTGGAGTCAACCTCGAGTGCGCTCTCTGTGTCCATGTGGCCTTCTCCCCTCTCATCTGTGATGCTGAAGAGGACACCTGTCTCGTTTCTCAGGGTTTGGTGAAGGGGACATGAACTGATAGTTATACAAATACAGAAAATTATACTATATACATAGCATTTATAATTAACAGAGTGCTTGTTTTTAGATGAAAACATTAGTGGTTTGATGCTAAGGTATGCATATTATCTCTGCCCCCATTTCATGCTAGTCTGGTAGAGCAAAGAATTATGGGAAACAGCAGATTCAGTACAGCAGGTTCAGTAGAACACATATATGAGAGTTTTTATTTAAATTAGACACATTTTTTCTTTGTAGCTAATTATAAAATAATAATTTCCCCATTCATTCTCACAGTGCATTGTGGTGTCCACACTGTCTTTTTCTCATCTCATATTTGTAGTTATACTAGAGGCCCTGGAGGGGTCCCTCAGCCTGGCCTGCTGGGGATCAGGCTGAAACCAGCAGTCCGACATCCCCCGAGGGGTCCTGGAGTGTGAGAGGGCACTCTGCAAAGTTGCTGTAGCTTGGCAGCTCCTGTGTTGAGCGTCTGCCCCCTGGTGGTCAGTGTGTGTCATAGGTACCAGCCAGTTGGCCAACTGGCCAGTCGCTTAGGCTTTTATAGATATAGATAACATGCATATGCCATATATTTTTGGCATGTATAAAGTGGCAGACTTATTGCTGAATTTCAGGTCTTTTCAAATTTATGCCTTTGCTTTTTGAAAAAGATATATTGTTCATATGATAATCAGATTTGGAAGATGAGGAAAAACTTTAACAAAGGAATTATCCTAATATTATTTACTAGAGGCCAGGTGCACAGATTTGTGCATGGGTGGGGTCCCTCTGCCTGGATGTCGATCGGGGCCGATTAGAGCCCTCTTGCTCAGTCCTGATCAGGGCCGATTGGGGCCAGAGGCCAGGGAGGGGCCACAGGAGGGATGGTGGTAGGGCTCCAAGGCATGTCCGGCCCTGTCTCACCCAGTCCTGGTCTCACCCAGTCCTGATCGGCCTGATCCCAGCAGCAAGCTAACCTACTGATCGGAGCATCTGCAGGGCCAGCCCAGGTGGGACCTTGGAGGAGAGCTGGGGTCTCAGAGGAGAGCTGGGGTGACGGGCCAGGGGAGGAGAAGGGAGGGACGTGGAGCCTGTCCTGTGGGAAAGGCACCGGGCTCCTTGGCTGCCCCCACCCAGCAGCTTTTCTAGGCCCTTGCACAGCTGTCGCCCTCCGCCCCTCGCTGCTTCCTGCTTCCTTTGAAGTTTTGGACTCGGTTTTTCCGACTCAGCCCCATCCCCCTCTCTGCTGCATCCCTGGGAGCCCGAGGCTGCCCCTTGGCCTTGGGCAGGTATGCCTGGCCCGTCCCCCCATAATGGTGCTACCCACTCTCCTGGAGTAGTTAGTGAAACTTAACAAATAAAAAGAAACAGCTCTGAAGATTATAAATTGCGCACTGAGAACGCCACAGGCTGCTGAGGGCTGCGGAGTCCACAGCTCTCGGATCATGTGTAGCAGCCTCCCGCGCCACCCGGTCCCTCCTAGCTCCTGCCCACTCCTGCCTCTGCCCGGAGCTCAGGCCAAAACCCTGGGAACTTCCTGACAGCTCTCACCTCACACCTTACTTATCAGTCCAGCTCACCAGCTCCCGCAGCAAGCGAACCTACCGGTCGGAGCATCTGCCCCCTGGTGGTCAGTGCGCTTCATAGTGACTGATCGAGCTGTTGAACTCCCAGCGTAACTCCCGGTGGAGGGGACAATTTGCATATTAGGCTTTTATTATCCTACTAGAGGCCTGGTACACAAAAATTTGTGCACTCGGGCAGGTCCCTCAGCCTGGCCTGTGCCCTCTCACAGTCTGGGACCCCTCAGGGGATGACCATCTGCTGGCTTAGGCCTGCTCCCTGGGGGATCGGGCCTAAGCTGGCAGTCAGACATCCCTCTGATAGCCCGGGAGCCCTTGGGGGATGTCCACTTGCCAGCGGGGAGCAGGCCTAAGCTGCAGTTGGACATCCTTAGCGCTGCTGAGGAGGCGGGAGAGGCTCCCACCACTAGCGCTGTACTGGCAGCCGTCAGCCTGGCTTGTGGCTGAGCAGAGCTCCCCCTGTGGGAGCGCACTGACCACCAGGGGGCAGCTCCTGCATTGAGCATCTGCCCCCTGGTGGTCAGTGTGTGTCATAGTGACCAGTCATTCCCAGTTGTTCTGCTGTTAGGGTCAATTTGCATATTACTCTTTTATTATATAGGAATGCCTGGCCAGCCTGGGTGAGGGGCTGATGGCTGTTTTCAGGCTGGCCACAGCCCCTTCAGGGTGGGGGTCCCCCCTGGGGTGCCTGGCCAGTCTGGGTGAGAGGCTGAGGGCTGTTTTCAGGCTGGCTAAGCCCCCCAGCGGGGACCCTCACCCCATGAGGGTGTGGCCAGCCTGAGTGAGGGGCTGATGGCTGTTTGCAGGCTGGCCACAACCCCCAGCCACCCAAGCTCCCAGTGGAGGCTGGCTGGAAGCAGGTATCTGGGATTTATTTATCTTCTATAATTGAAACTTTGTTGCCATGAGCGGAGGCCTCAGCTGGCTCAGGGCTGGCAGGAAGCTTGGCTTCCTCCATCGCCCGGGCAACCAAGCCTCCTGCTTGCTCCAGCTCCGTGGCTGCCGGCAGCCATCTTGGTTGGGTTAATTTGCATATAGTCGCTCTGATTGGCTGGTGGGCATGGCTTAGGGTGTAGCAAAGGTATGGTCAATTTATCTTTGTCTTTTATTAGTATAGATATAATAAAAGAGAAACATGCAAATTAACTGTCCCTCCACTATGCTCAAGCCACACCCACAAGCCACGCCCACCAGCCAATGAGGAGTGAGTATGCAAATTAATCCTACAAAGATGGCGGGTAATTTGCATACACAGAGCAGAGTGGGAGAGCCGGCATCTTAGGGGGGCATGGCTCCCTTGGTCGCTTCCTCGCTCACTCCCTTGGGGGGGACGTGGCTCCCTCGGTAGGGAAAACCCAGAGTGTGGGGAGCACCAGGAATTCTGGGAATAGAAGTTTTGGTGGCAGCCCAGGGCCAGAAGTGGAAGCTCAGACTGCAGGGAGCACCAGGAATGCTGGGAATTGTAGTTCTGGTGGTAGACGGATCTAGACACTAGAGCAAAGTGAGCCTGGAGCAAGTTACTGTTGTGGTTGGGGATGGAGGGAAAGCAAAGGTGAGAGACATAAGTAAAATTAGAGTGTCTAGGAAAAATTAAAGGGAAGATATCCTAAAACTTCCAGGAAATCTCCACCAATGGAGCAAAGAAAAAAAAAAGCCTCTATTATTCTGTGAGCAACAAACCAAACTGGGTTGGGGGTCTCAGACAATTTGCTCATATGATTGCAAAGACAGACAGAAACTCCCAGATTGGAGAGGGCTCCCCTGAGGGCTCCCAGATTGGAGAGTGTGCAGGTCAAGCTGAGGGACCCCCCCATCCCCCCCCAGTGCACGAATCTTCGTGCCGGGGCCCCTAGGTCTATCTATAAAAAGAGTATTATGCAAATTAAACATCACTTTGCGAAAAAAGAGGAGGGGCCCCCCGCCCAATAAGGGGGGGAATAGTATATCTGCCCGGCAAATATGCCGACGTTGTTGAACCCATGGAAGCTAATCCGGGCGCTCCAGCGGCTCACTGTGGCAGCTCTCCAAGGAAAAAGCATAGGTGTAGGCCAATGAAAAAGGTGTTTGGGGGAGTTCTTCCCGGGATTGGAGGGAAAATTGGGGGGGGTCCGCCCCCCCCGGGGGGGGCAATTTGGGGGTGACCCGCCCGAAAAAAGGGGGCATTTGGGAGGACCAGCCCACCAGGGGGGTTGTCATTTGGGGCCAACCAGGTCCCCAGGGGGGCCATTAGGTGGCGACCAGCCCAGCAGGGGGGACCATTTGGGGGCAATCAGCCTGCCGGGGGGGCCATTTAGGGGCGAGAAGGCTGGTGGGGGGGCAGTTGGGGGCGAGCAGGCTGGCAAGCAGAGTGGTTAGGGGTGATCAGGCAGGCAGGCAGGTGAGCGGTTAGAAGCCAGTGGTTCCGGATTGCAAGAGGGATGTCCGACTGCCCGATGTCCTGTGGGATCGTGCCTAAACCAGCAGTCAGACATCCCCCAAGGGGTCCCAGATTGGAGAGGGTGCAGGCTGGGCTGAGGGACATCCCCCCCCCCCCCACCCCGTGCACAAATTGTATGCACCGGGCCACTAGTATAGGATAAGTACTCATAGTATTAGCACTAAATGAACATATTTCAAAGTTTCGGTGAATTCTTGAGATCCCTCTTTTGATTAAAAGGAAGAAAAAAAGCTTGCATAGAACATAATTATATAAAACCAGTAAAAGCTTAAGTCTGAATCTGGAGGGCCCCAAGACCATGTCAGAGGTGGGGCACCTTCTCTGCATCTCAAAGAAGCTGTGGATTCCTCATCAGATCAATGAAAATCTCTCAGTACCTGGAGCCTTTTACTTGTACAGTGCGATTTACTGTTCATAATATAATTGATGCCTGAGTGATGAGACAATTAAATTTCTGTGGAAATTCTGTATTGAATCAGACATGCTCAGAGACTACTTAGTCAGGCTCTCAACTTACTTAGCTGGTGATAGCACTCAACCTTCAAGTCTTAGCACAGCTTTATTTACTGTGTTCTGTTTGTCAAAAGTATCTAATGCCTCGGAAGACATGATTAAAATCAAAACTGTTTAATCCAACAGATCCAACTGTTGGAGTTGATGAAAACAGAGAATGAAAAAAAAGAGAATGTAATCATTCTTAGCTGGAATTACAAAGTTGAGCTAAATTAACACCTGGAATGTAATGTTTTAGTTTTCATGTCTGATGGTAAGTTCACAGACATTCATTATATTATTGAATGGACAAATAAAATACGATGGGGGTCTCAGTTGGACCAATGATAACCAAAGATTATTTTTTACCCAATTTTGTGCCTGGAGGTCTATGTAGTAAGACCATGATTGTCCTGTTTAAATGGCCCACATCATATGCTCAATGTGAAACGAAGAAAAGATGGTGTTTATTACTTTGATTTGGGTCTCTGGCTGATACAGAAAGAGCTCCACTGAGTGAAGGAGAACACTGTTCTGCATGGTGAAGAGATGGCTCTCCATAAATGGAAAACATCTGACTGCAACAAAAATATCATTTGTTAGAAAATCAGTATTTTCTTTAAAAAGTTATCAGAAATAACAGTGGTGAACTGTTAGCTCATTTGGCTGTTTTACTCATTTTAATTTTGAGAAAACTTTGATTTGGAAACTTTAGGAAGTGTTTTTCTTTGTACAATGTGAAGTTGATGTAGGGACCCTCCACTGCCCATGTCGTAGAGAAACACTTCTTCAGAGTGAGGAAATTCTTAGGGGAGAAGGGTAATGAAGCCAACATGTGTTCCTCACAGATGGAGAAGATGCCGTTACAGAAAGTCATGTCTCAGGAAGGAACATGCCCACCAGGGTTCCAGGCAGCAGATGACTGACTTCGCATCTTGTGAGTCTAGATCAGGCTCCAGCCTGAGAAACATCTGTATGAGCTCTGTCCTCGGATACGGAGACTTTTAATCCCAAGATGAAGGTTGTGACTTGGAGTCAGAGATAGCTTTCTTTTCATATGACCCATTTTAAATGACTGTACCTTGCCTTAGAGTTACTTTTCTCATAGTTTCTACCACTTGTTTCAATTGTCTTTTCTGCTGATACCCAGGCCCCACCAGAGTGTTCAAAGCACAACTGGATAGTGCTCGCCTAGCTACTGCTGACAAGAGTGGGTGTGACGTCTCCACCCATGTGCTCTGGCAGGGTGCAGTCTTTCTTATGGTTTGTGGAGACTTAAGTTGATGTTACTTACAGTAAGGATGCTCTGAAATAAGAGTACAGGGTGTTTTGGGGGTTTTTTTGGGAAGAATTCATAACTTTATTAATGATTTTAGACTATTTATAGAATTACTAAGAGTGTAAAGGGGGTCACTATTTAAAAAAAATACTTTACCACCTTTAAGTAGGGAACGTATGTTCTATAGGGGTTTCTAAAGGTCTCAGTTCATATGCCTTGCAAATGTCAGCAGCTTGCTATATTTAATTTGCCCTAACATCAGGTAGCTTATTGCAGAATAATGGAGAATTTTGGATTTTAAAGGGAACCTTTAAATGTTTTAGATGTGAGAATAGTTTCAGAGAGACTTGCCCTAGATCATCTAGCTATTCAAAATGGTGGCAATTAAAAATGAACTGCACCTACAGAGTTTGTAATTTCTGCATCCTTCTTTGGTAAAAGGGAGCTAGGGCTCCTTAGTTCTCTGGTAGAGTTACGCTTTTTCACAGGTGATCTCTGTTAGCAGTGCTTCCTACTCTCTCAGCACTTTTAA
>NW_005871130.1:2854348-2889409 GCF_000147115.1 Myotis lucifugus
ATACCATTCCTTTATGATTATACTTTAATTTTGGCCCAAAATATCAGTCTATCTTGATTACTCATTTCATTGGTTACTCATGGCTTTCAATAACTTTGGTAACAATAAAATATTTCTGTCTTCTTCAGGATCAGAGGAATATCCTTATGTACACACAGATACACATATAAGGTGGGGCAAAAGTAGGTTTACAATTGTTTGTATGGAAAATGATATCATAATTAATAAATAATACAAGAACAAACTGTTTTGCATACCCACAACTGTAAACGTACTTTTGCTTCACCCTGTACACAGTCTTTCTCTACATTTTTATTCATCAGGTAAAAATATTCATGTGACATAATCTGAGTACAAAGCATGTTTAGTCAAAAGATATAATTATGTTTCGTGACTGAGTCCCGAATTTGATCTGCTTTATGTAATACTTGTTATATACTATTGTTGTAATTTTGTTATTCTTGTGCTGATTTTGTATACTTCCTTGCTTCTGAGTCTGCTGATCAGATTGTATTCCATTACCATTTTAATTTAGCTGTGCTTTTTATTCTTATAATATTTTTTATTCTCAAATTTTTCTGATAAGCAAAACTTTTGTCACATTGCTTCCTCATGCCGTAACTCTTCTCGTTGTTGAGATCATATATCTTTTCTGCTTGCATTCTGGTAGTTTTGTTCAATGGAAATGAATTTCAAGCCTCTTGCCTTTTACAATTCATGTTTTCATTACCATCTTGTGACCTACCTAATTATTTCATTTTTAGGAAATGAGCAGTTCAACACAAATTATATGAATATATATTTTTATTTTTGTTATAGGGAGGAGTCTAAAACCAATCTTTATCACTTCTTTAGTTTGTAATAATAGTATTTGCTCAATATAGATGAGATTAATTTTTTTAAAAAATATATTTTATTGATTTTTTACAGAGAGGAAGGGAGAGGGATAGAGAGTCAGAAACATCAATGAGAGAGAAACATCGATCAGCTGCCTCCTGCGTACCCCCTACTGGGGATGTGCCCACAACCAAGGTACATGCCCTTGACCGGAATCGAACCTGGGACCTTTCAGTCCGCAGGCCGATGCTCTATACACTGAGCCAAACCGGTTACGGCAGATGAGATTAATTTTATAAAGTTATCTTCATGTTTACATTTTCTTCTTATCAATGTGCTTTTGTGGAAATTCATCTTTACTGTTTACGTTTTAAGTAAATTTAGAGCAAGCATGTCAAACTCGTGGCCCACAATGAATATTTTTGCAGCCCAGCCAATATGATGGCATGTAAGAAAAGTTTTAATAAAAATTTCGTAACTTAATTTTTACAATATCCTGTCATACGTAATCTATAATAATTCTATAATGATAAAAGCATAATATGCTAATTAGACCGGACTGCCGAACGACCTTCTGGACGTCCTTCCGGACGACCTTCCCTACCAAGCCAGGGCTGCGAGGGCCAAGGCAGCCGCTGCAGGTGCAGGGGCTGAGCCTCTTGCACGAATTTTATGCATTGGGCCTCTAGTTATTAATAACTAATTACAACATTCACTATTGACTGATTACTATAATCGTGTTGCACTTCATTTACATGCCTTACACGCAGGCGCACCATTTCTCTCCACTAATACTAGCAGCGAGTATTTTAGCAGCTGATTGCCACGTCATTAGTCTTGTACTGACTTTTTTGGTGTGCCCAGGAGGAAATATTTTGCTTTCAGAGAACAAGAAAAATAGGTTTATTTGTGTTACACTTACTAATTTGTGCAGTTATTCAGTGTCCCCTAAGTTACTATTCAAGAAAAATATTTTTATTAAAATGTTCTATTATTTTATGTTAATGATTATTCATTTATTTCAGCCCTTTGTAGTCACATGTCTCTATCAAAATAAGCCTAAGTTTCTACGAATATTGAAGCTTTTGTTTTTTTGCGGCCCACATAAACTTAAACCTTGTTTATTTGGCCCGTGTTTGCCTTTGAGTTTGACATGCTTGATTTAGAGCATCACAAATGTGGGCCATGAAAATGGTAATTTAATGCTATCAGTGATACTGAATAAAAAGGAATGTTCTTTCAAATAATTTGTCAGAGATTTAAATTGTTAATTTAATATTTTCTAAGTATATTCAATTATATAGTGAAAATGAAAGTCAGTTATATATATTATACCTGTAAGCAAGAGGCACTTTAGTATTTTGAATAAAACTTTATAGCAGATGCACATGTATGCTTCTTAGTCAGTTTGCATATGATGTTAATGGTAGCAACACAGTAGATAGAAACCGAGGTCTAGTTTATGGGTTCACATGAAAAAAACATTTACTGTAGCAGCAGGGATCACCTGCAATCTCTTTCAGTTACCTCTTCAATTAATGCTACTGGTTGTGACTGACAGAGTATGTGGATTACTCTGTACCAACAATAAACATTCCCAAAGTCTTCCAAGTACACCGGCTGTTTAAAATGGTGTATGGACACATGGTATTTCTGGAAGAATATGATCCTTCCTTAAAAATATAGCCATTTTCTTCTTTCTTCTCATTTTATGTCAGAATCTCTCCAAAAAATAAAGCATTTTGTCTTGAGTGAATGAATTATGGTGGTTAAAAATGCAATCAGCACATATAAGTAGAAAAAATAAATAGAATCACAAATCTCATCCCTCAAAGGCAGGCACAGTTAGCTTGGCTACTTATTGCTGGCATCCCTCAGTTCTCATGTATCTGCGTAAGTGTGTTCAGAATTCTGTGTGAGAATCATTCTGATCACAGTGTTTTGAGACTTTGGTTTGTCCATATGCCATGGACATTCTTCCATGTAATTCTATAAATGCAGATCTACATAATGATTTAATGGCCTTATAATCTATTATTTATATGTATATATCATCATATTATTTTAATGGATATTCATCATGTTTCTAAGTTTTTACTGTAAAAACACTGCTTTGTGTAAATCTTGTCCAATTATTAGTTTACTAGAGGCCCAATGTACGAAATTCATGCAAGGGCGTTGGCCCCCACCACCGGGGTGGCCGCCTCTGCCGCGGCCTCCACCTGCTGCGGCTTTGTCTGGAAGGAAAGATGTCCGGAAGGACATTTGGTCTAATTAGCATATTAAGCTTTAATTATTATAGATTTCCTTTGGGTAAGTTCTAGAACTGGAACTTCTAAGGGTATTCCTATTTTGTTTCATTCAACCAGACTTCCACTCAATCTCCCACCAATAGGGCATAGTTGGACATTGGAAGGATGGAGAAGAGTATTTTATATACCTGTATTCTATGTAGCAAATACAAAAAATTTGAGATTTGAAAGGAATTTCTAATTTGCATTGCATCATACCAGTTCTAAAATTCTTCCGTTACTCATTTCCTCTCCTTTTTTATTAACAACTAGAGGCCCGGAACACGACATTTGTGCACTGGGTGGGGGGCGGTTACTCAGTCTGGCCTGTGCCCTCTCACAGTCTGGGCCCCCTTGGGGGATGTCCATCCGACTGCTGGCTTAGGCCGCTCCCTCCAGCTTCTGGCTGAGTGGTGCTCCTCCAGTGGGAGTGCACTGACCAACAGGGGGTAGTTCTGTGTTGAACGTCTGCCCCCTGGTGGTCAGTGCGTGTCATAGTGACCAGTTGTTCCACCATTTGGTCAATTTTCATATTAGCCTTTATTATATAGGATCTTTGATAGGAAATATTGAAAAAAAAATTCTGTGTTTAAATCACCAAATAGTGATTATCCACTGAAAGGAAAAATACTTAATATGTTAACTTTAGATTTCATATGCTTATGTCTACTAGTTTTAATGTTAGCATATTTTATTGGACTCTTGATAACCCAGGAAAACTTTAATAATTAAATTTGTAATAAATTGTCAAATAAAGGTTTGTGATAAATTTGTTAGTTCATATTCTAACAGAGTAGCTGTGAGCCAATTGCTAGTGGAAGTTTTTACTTTTTCAACATGTAGGTGTCTTAAGGCATTGTGCCATATAGAATTTAGTAATCACGAAGAGGGAATGGATTCCATAGCAACATTAAAAAAATTTGAGACCTGCCCTAACCGGTTTGGCTCAGTGGATAGAGCATCGGCCTGCGGACTGAAGGGTCCCAGGTTCGATTCCGGTCAAGGGCATGTACCTTGGTTGCGGGCATATCCCCAGTAGGGGGTGTGCAGGAGTCAGCTGACCAATGTTTCTCTCTCATCGATGTTTCTAACTCTCTATCCTTCTCCCTTCCTCTCTGTAAAAAACCAATAAAATACATTTAAAAAAAAATTGAGACCTTTCCTGGTTCTTGGTGAGTGGTGGTGTGAGCCGGGTCCAACTTTTACCTAAACTCTCTAATTGTCACACAATTTTGTTTGAATGTCAAGTGAAAGTACCAGAAGCACTTAGTCCTCCAAGCCCAATATTTAACACATTTCGTACCACTCAGGAGTTGTCTCGTGTTTCGCATGCCATCTGTTAAGGACCGCTCACGAGTGTTCTCGTTTTTCACGCCCATGGAAAAAGGAGCAAATCTAGATACTTATGTAAATTTTGTTTGGTCCCTCTTCATAGAGGAAAATGTTTTACGCAGTACCATACTTTAAAAAAGTACTAGGAACTTTAATTGTTTAATTGTTTTTGTAAATAAAAATGTTATAATTATTGAAAAACAACACCTAAAGTGCATTATGATGATTTAAATAACGTGCAGTTTGCCCAAAAACGTGTGGTCCCTGGCGTATGTCTTAGAGATTTCTATGTGGTACGCAATGTTAAGAGCTTTACCCAAATCTTGAGGTGATGGAGTGAGTGGAAGTCCTTGGTGCTCCCTTGCTCTGTGTGTGAACTCCTTGGGAGCTTTTACTCAGCACCATTGTGGGACTGTTCTTAGTGGCAGATTTGCCATCAGTGGGACTACTTCCCTCACCCAGCCCTGTGGCTCGGGAATGTGCTGGTCCCAGTCCCTCCCTCTGGTGAAGGCTCACACTAACTTCCAGAACGTGTTGATGGATTTCTCCTAACATAGAAGTAGACATGCAACACTCTGCATTGTGAGAGCAGAATGCATGGTGTGTACTTTTAGGAGAAAAACATTTCGCTCATGCATATTAACAGTTTTTAAATTGATTTTCTGAAATGCTTTATGTGATTTTACATTTTACTAGATTTTATCAGAAATTTTAAAAATGCAAATTTTAAGAAATATCTTACCAGAAAATGTATACCCTTTTTCTGATTCCTCATGAAAAAGAAAGTTCCATATCTCTACTTTTGTCATATTTATATAAGAACCAGGGTCTCTGTGCTGTGTTACCGTGGATCCGTGTGTCAGCGGTGAATGACAGAAATAATGTGGTTTTTATCAATATTAATCCTTACTGGGGCACCATTTCAAAAAGGTCAGGAATGACAGAGCGAAAAATTTTCACGAGGATGCTTTCGAACGTGTTTTGAAAACATGAAGCAGTTTAACCCACTTGATTGTCCTTGGCTGCTGAGGAAAGGCTGTGCCTGGAGAGCTCAGGACGTGGTCAGGAATACAGACGAGCAGGACCACAAAGCTGGCGTCTGCAGGCCCAGTCTGTGCACCTTTGGAACTGCTGGAACCATGCAGGAGAGGGCTGAGGACCACTTCACTGGAAGTCAAACGCATTTCATTGTCTTTTTTCTTTCCTTTATGTGCAGAATATTTCTTTTCGCACTTGAGTTATTTGTAAATTATCACCTATTTGTAGAGTGGTCTGGAGATTTTCTAGGAGGAGCTGTTGTTTAATAATTAGGCACTCAGTTTTGAAATGCCACCATCAGTGATTTAACAAAAATTCTTAATATTTTGGGTTGGACATTTTTTTTTTGGAAATCTGTCCAATCAGTTTTTTTGTGCATGCCATGTGACAAATACATAGCATTGCCAGGAAAGATTATATTAATTACTTTAATTAACACGTGACTTTAGAAGTCTCAGATTAATCAGCACGTGACTCGTGGTTATTTGTACCCTTGTGGGAATTTTTCACTACCAAATGCAAATACCAGGCTAAAAATATTGCTTTGTTTGTACGTGGAGAGAATATTCATCGCAGTAGTACTGTACATCTAAGAAAACAGAGAGTAATTACAATGTTGATTACTATAGTAAATCTCTAAAATTTCTGATTATTTGTATTTCACGTGTGCTCACATTTCTGAGAAGTTAGCTTTTGTACACCAACTTACTATGATTATCTGATATCCTCCGGAAGGTTAGCTGAGTTGTTTCCTATATTACTTAGGAAAAAATTTCTTTTCACAATTGAAAATGTCAGCATCAATTTGAAGTAACACTAAGCATGTGCTTGCTTTCTGAATATTATCCTGCAGCCACCCTGCCGAGGATCTGGCTGTGACAGTTTGATTAGATCATCAATCCTCACTGTTAACAGCACTTTTCCTGAACACCTGGGCTGCGGGGTCACATCTGACTCCCGCTACCGTGTTTGCTTGACCCAGCGCGCATTCACCATAGCAATTTACATTATGTGAGCAAATTAAAAGTTACCTTCCAACAACAGTTTACTTAAAAAAAATGACCCCATTTTCCTCACGTGAAAGTCAGGTTATTGGAGGTGCGTTTTTGTGATGAAAGACTCTTAGGACAGTCACCTTCCGTGATGAAGGTGTTTCTCTTTTTATTTAGGCTCCTAGATCAGAATCTTTAAATGAAAATAATCTTGTCTCTCATTTTCTTGTGCTGTTTAGCAATTAGCTTTGCTTGCTTTTTAAAATTTGATTATACTTTTACCAGATTTAAGTCTAAATAAATAATTGAATTTGTCATATATTGCTGAAAATCTTTCTGCTCCTAAATTTTCCACTTGAACTGTCACCATGGTCTGATTTATACTTTCCTATTTATAGTTGTAGTGATAGAGATAAATACCTACTCCATTTTCAATGCAAATTGTTTAGTAGCAGACTGCAACATAAGCATACTGTTAAATCTAACATTATCGGATTTTTTGATACCGTAATTATCTTCTGTTTTCTTCACAACTTTTTACTTTTTAATGAGGGGAGGAAAATACAAAAATGTTTATCATTAAAATTTATGATGCTGTGGAGTAGAGACCTGACTTCTGTTACTCAACCAAAGTTTTACTATCCAAGTTGAAACAGTGTGAAGTAGGAAGTAAATACCCTATTAGCGAGTATTGTACCTAACATCGGTTGAAACCAAGAGCCCTCAGCTGTAAACTGTATCTGCTATTGTAGCTGGAACTTACTGTTTTTTCAGTATTTAATTGTTCATTATTGTAAGGCACATGTGAGCATCATGCAAGCACATGCAAGTGGTGTGCTATTTTGGTGAGAAAATCGTGATATTCCTACTTGATTTCTCAACTTGGGTGTGAGCATTAAAAAAGACCTGCCTATTTCTACTATGTTATTTTTTTCTAGAGCTATAAATTCTTTGTCATCATTGAAAATTTTCATCCTGGTTTAAAAATTAACTCTTTGTTCATATATACTGGAACATAGGGAAATGGTATTAAATAACACTAAATATCCATAGTAAGGTTGCACTTTGCAGAGATCAAAGCTGACCTGTATGCAGGTAGGTCTTCCGCCCTATCTGGAGCAGGGAGTGAGCAGTAGTCTCCTGTGGCCATAGGCATGCACATCCTAGCTAAGCTGTGCCTGTCACCTCAGGTTACTTAGGTTGTCATTACTATGGCTGATGCTCAGAACAAATCTTTATCATCCCTCAGAAAGTCTGTGACATTTGTGAAATCATAAGTGTTTGGCAGTGGCACAATATAATATGTTGAAAAGTTCATTTGATTAATAAGCACTTGACCTAGTTTTAAACTAATTCAGCCTTTTCTCTCTCTAGCAGTGTGACCTTGTGTGCGTTCCTTTACATTTGTGTCTCAGGCTATGCATGTGTAGGATTCCAGAAAGAGAGAGCTGGGGTGACAGCACCTGAGTTCTGGCTGCGTCTCTACATAGCTTTCTTTCCTGGGACAAATCTCTTTACTCCCCGAGTCTTAGTTCCATTACCTATAAAGCTGATATGAGAAAATGTAGACTATTGTGAGGGAAATATAATAACATGTTACAGTGAATAAAACTGTAGCATCAAATTATTAAAGCCCAGGATCTGAATTTTAATCTTAACAGCCATTTTATTAACTGATGCAACCTTGGCCAAGTTATTCAACCTCTGAAACTCAGTTTACTCAACTAAAAATAAGGAGAATAGCTTTCCTTTCAGAATTTTCAAGGAGTAAATCAAATGAGATTAAGTATATAAATGGCATAGCAGAGTGTTTGATATCTAGATGTTATTCTCTAACTGGGAGTCAGTCACCTTGACCTTGTGCATTTTACAAGATGACTTGATACACACTACCATCCATTTAAAAAATACGCAACTAAGCTCTTTTTTAACTGTCTGAAAATGTGTATTTATTTTTCTTCTTGAACTCATATCTCTTTCCCACTTCACACATTTTATTTTGTGGTTTTTATATGTGAAAATATTAAAAACAATTTAAAAACATGTTTTTATTGAGTTTTTTAGAGAGAGAGATAAAGGGAGAGGGAGAAAGAGAGGGAGATAGAAACATCCATGAGAGGGAAACATTGATCAGCTGCTTCCTACTGGGGATTGAGCCCCCAACCCGGGGATATGCCTGGAACAGGAATCCAACCAGGGAACACTTGGTGCATGGGATGCCAATCAACCACTGAGCCACACTGGCTGGGCTATATGTGAAAATGTTTTAATGATCATCCTACCTGTGTGTGTGTGTGTGTGTGTGTGTGTACGTACACATACATAGTCCCTATATACACACACATTGAAGTTTTTTTTAAAAAAATAAGTCTTTATTATTCAGATTGTTACAGTTGTTCCTCTTTTTTCTCCCCTCCACCTGGTTTCCATCCCACCCCTTGTCCTCATCCATAGGTGTTCGATTTTTGTCCAGTCTCTTCCTGCACCTCCCACACCCCCTTCCCCCCCGAGAATTGTCAGTCCACTCCCTTTCTATGCCCCTGATTCTATTATATTCACCAGTTTATTCTGTTCATCATATTTTTTATTCACTTGATTTTTAGATTCACTTGTTGATAGATATGTATTTGTTGTCACTTTGTTGTTCATAATTTTTATCTTTACCTTTTTCTTCTTCTTCCTCTTCTTAAAGAATACCCTTCAACATTTCATATAATACTGGTTTGGCGGTGATGAACTCCTTTAGTTTGTTCTTATCTGTGAAGTTCTTTATCTGACCTTCAATTCTAAATGATAGCTTTGCTGGGTAGAGTAATCTTGGTTGTAGGTTCTTGCTATTCATCACTTTGAATATTTCTTGCCACTCCCTTCTGGCCTGCATAGTTTCTGTTGAGAAATCAGCTGACGATCGTATGGGTACTCCCTTGTAGGTAACTAACTGTTTTTCTCTTGCTGCTTTTAAGATTCTCCCTTTGTCTTTTGCCCTTGGCATTTTAATTATGATGTGTCTTGGTGTGGTCCTCTTTGGATTCCTTTTGTTTGGGGTTCTCTGCGCTTCCCGGACTTGTAAGTCTATTTCTTTCACCAGGTAGGGGAAGTTTTCTGTCATTATTTCTTCAAATAGGTTTTCAATATCTTGCTCTCTCTCCTCTTCTGGCACCCCCATAATTTGGATGTTGGTATGCTTGAAGTTGTCCCAGAGGCTCCTTACACTATCTTCATATTTTTGGATTCTTTTTTCTTTTTGCTTTTCCAGTTGGGTGTTTTTTACTTCTTCGTATTTCAAATCTTTGACTTAATTCTTGGGATCCTCTCATCT
Organism: Myotis lucifugus; assembly: GCF_000147115.1. NCBI lineage: Eukaryota > Metazoa > Chordata > Mammalia > Chiroptera > Vespertilionidae > Myotis > Myotis lucifugus. The sequence goes on from NW_005871130.1 coordinate 2,864,158, forward strand.
GCTCTTGGATCTCTGTATATTATTCTTTATTTCAGTCAGTGTATGCTTAATTTCTAATTGGTCCTTTTTCATATCCTTGAGGGTCTCACTAAATTTCTCAGAGGTTTCTAGAAGATTCTTGAGTAACCTTATAACCGTGGTTTTGAACTCTATATCCAGTAGTTTGCTTGTCTCCATATTTTGGCTGCTTCCCTGTGTTGATAGAGTGGCTTTGTGTGCTAGGTGTCCTATAGGGCCCAGTGGTTCAGCCTCCCCAGTCACCTTAGGTGGATACTCTTGGTGCACCCCTTTGAGGGCTGTGTGCACAGGCTTGTTGTAGTTAAGCCTTGATTGCTGTTGGTATCACTGGGAGGAATTGACCTCCAGACCAATGAGCTGTGAGGACCAGTTGTATCTACAATGGGAGAACTTCGGTGCTGGAAACACCCATATGGGGCAGGACTTGCTTCAGTGGGGCTTTGGTGCTCACTGAGTCTGTCCCCTGAGAGTGTTTCTTATGGATCTGAAGAATTGTAATCTGGTGTGGTCTCACTCTGACCACTGGGTATACTGGCTTTTGAATCTCCAAGGAGGTGCAAAGTCAGGCACTGCCTGAGGCCACCCAGCAGGAGCTACAGAAAGATCTGCAGATTCCTCTTTTTTGTTTGGGGTTTGGAGGTGCCCAGATGAGGCCCAGCTGTGAAGCAATGCAGGCTGCTGACAAGCCCTTAGGCCTTCTTTTGGAAGCTCTGGAGTTCTTTGACCCAGCTGCAGTTTGTAGGTTTTAGATTGCAAAGGGCCAGGCCATTCATATGCAAAAGCCTCTGTGCACAGCTTGGGTGGGGTTGTAAGTTGGGTGGGGCGAGGTTTCAGGGAATCACAGGGCATTGCAAAGAGCAATGGTTGCCCGTCGGCCCTGCCCCGGATAGGTCCCTGGGTCTCTGTGTCCCGCAGCCCTGTGCAGGAACAATGAATGCTGCGAGTACCTCTGAGAGAAAGCCGTCCTCGTGTTCCGGCCTGATGTCAGACAGTCCATTTTCTCCCCGTATGAGTCTGGGTCCCCAGAGTCTTGCCCGGAACTGGAGTTCAGAGCAGTCGGGAGTTTGTATCTCCCTCCTGATTGAAAAAGACCACAGCGTACCCAGTTGCCAGCCTGTTTTGCGAGCCTCCATACCTCCGCTCTTCTGTACCTCTGCACCTCCTACCAGTTTAGATGCACTTTTCTCTTTCCCTCTAGTTGTCGGACTTACACTTAGCCAGTCTTCCTGTGGTTCTGGATGTTATCTGTTTTGTCTTTTAGTTGTAGTTTTGATGTGGTTGTGTGAGGCAGCAAGTTCAGGTGTTTACCTATGCTGCCATCTTGGTTCCTCCCCCTGAAGTTTTTTTTTTTTTAAATTTTATAGTGTCTTTGGATATAAAACTCTAAGTGTTAATAATTTCTAAAAAGGATTCTTATTTTAATTATTATTGATACAGGATTGAAACAACAAAATTAAACAAAGATTGATAATTATTAAATATAAAATATAATGCCATTGCAATTGCATCTTTTATTGAGGTGGAGAAATGAAGAGGGCATTTAAAATTTCAATCCATGTGTCTATGGGTGAATATTATTACTAGAACGAGATCAAATTTGGTGGAAATTAATAGTATACATAAAAGATATTGAGATGCTTAGAAATCAAGTTCTAATGATTATTAGGTATATTGTTTATACAATGTTTACATATTATGTATATTATGTTATTATGATAGGATTGATTATATTGCATTAAAAGTTATTCTAGCCCAGCCAGTATGGCTCAGTGGTTGAGGTTTGACCTATGAACTAGAAGGTCAATGTTTGATTCCCAGTCAGGACACATGCCAGGGTTACAGGCTCAATCCTCAGTGGGGGGCATGCAGGAGGCAGCCAATCAATGATTCTTTCATTGATGTTTCTGTCTCTCCCTCTCCTTTCCTCTCTGAAATAAATAAAAATACATGTTAAAAAAGCTAATCTAATTCTAAGGATTACATGATAGGAATAAGTAAGCTGAAAAGTGCTTGATGAGAGGATAGATACATGCACTCAGTAAAGATTTGTAGCACCCGGTATTCTTTGTGTCAAAGTTAATGTACCTCCTTTAAGTTTGAGTAAATGTTTAAAAAAATATATATATGCTACCTCTTAGAAATGTTTCTTTACTGACGTAATATTGGTCTGCTGGGAGTCAGTGCAGAATTGTTCACCTCTTCCCCCAGGAAATCACAAAAATGTTAGCTAGACTGAGACCTGGGTGGGTGATGGTGCTCTTTCTCCGGACTCATCATAGCCAACTTTTAGATAGGGTGCCTTTTATAACAAATTATTGCCCAGAATCCTTAAAAAAAAAAAAAGCAAAAACTGAGATAATCCCACTCTTAGAGAAGGCATGAGTCCTGCCTGTGAGGTTCTTGCTTTAGTAAAGTGAGGCTCCATACCCAGTATTTCTTGCCTCCTCTGTTTTGGCACTGCTCTCATTTAGAAGGATGTCCTTTGTTGACAGTCACTCAGGATTAATGAGTCAAGTTCTGAAAGCAGAAAGTGGTCATCACTCTCCCCGCCCCATTTACATTCTACCCTAACTTAGAACATCTGAAGTTAGGCCAGGTGTCTTTGTCTAATGCCACATTTCTCTTTTTGTAGAAATACATACAAACAAGGAAAGACTCAAAGCTCTACTCTGGGTAAATGATGCCTTGATTTTAAAATGATTTTTCCAATAATATTAATTTCTTTGGTGCCCCTGTGGCTTTTTACCACTTTGCAGCACAGGACAGAGTGAGTGAGAAAGATGCCTTTCTTTGTTAACTGAGAGTGAGGCAGTCATGAAATTGGATGTGGTTCAAGAGAGCCTGCATTGTGGTTCTACCTCAAGAGCTTTCATAAGCAGATCAACAAAAGGAAGGAGAATATGTAGAGCTAGGAAAGATGACCCTTTAAGTCATCTGCACTTCCATACTCTTTCTAAAGCCTTCATCTTTCCTCAGTATGTGGATGTGTGGAGGTCAGTGGTCTGAGTTGGACGGTCACATCATAAAGAACAGACTGATGAAGGGAGATCACCGAAAGGAGTTAAGAGAGAGGATGGTGGTTTGGACCAGGTGATAGGAGAGGTGATTTGTGATAAATTTTGAAGGCAGAACTGATGGTTCTTGCTGAAGGATTGATTATAAGGTTTGAGTAAAAGGAAGATTCAGGAATGGAAGGATCTGAGTCAATGATGATGCTTTTAATTGCAATGGAGAAGACTGTGAGAGAAACACATTTTGAGTAGTCTTGAGAATCAAGAGATAGGTTTGAAATTCTATCATTAGCCATTCTGGTGGAGATGCTGACTGGGAAGATGTATTTGTAATTCTAGAAGGAAAGGCAGAGGCCAGGTCTGGAGGTACAACTTTAAGAGATAGAGGCCTATCTCTGCTCTCTTAAGCACCAAAACTGGATACAGTCACCTGTATCAAATGGAGTGGAGGAGAGAGAGGGAAGAGGGAGGATCAACCTCGGGTTGTTATTTAGAGCAGCGGTCGCCAACCTTTCAGACACCACGGACCACCAGTGGTCTGTGGACCACTGATTGGTGACCACTGATTTAGAGGTCAGGAAGATGAGAGGCCATAGGGAAATCAGAGAGCAACTGGAGGATCAGCAGTGGAGTGTAGCTATCCTAACACTAAGTAACAAAAGTGCTTCAAGGAAGGATTTACTATTTGGGCACAGTGTTATTTGTAACATTAAGATAGAATTAGGCATTCAGATCTGCACTGAGTCTGAATTAGAATTTGTTGAATTGTTGTTTTTTTGAGATTCCATCATTTCCCAAGCCCTGGGGGTCTGTAACTTCAGACCTGCCTTTCATGATGGCACCTGAATCTTGATCCTCTAGCTTTGCAAATAGGCTTTTATGGTATTGGTGGCAACATATGAAGTCAGAGGTCTCTGTGACTGGCCATTCTGATAGGACGGGATGGTCATTAGCCACAGCCAATTTATCTCACATAAATTATCATGGTGAGAGTAATCCCAAGTCACCTTCCCTGTTGCTTTCCTGGCCATTGGAATGCTGTTTCAGGTGACAGTGTGGTGGCCACAGTCAGGCAGTCCCTTTGAAGAGTCTTCCAGAATTAGTTTTGTTTTCAATCTTTTCCTAATAACATGGTTTTATATGTGTATGGTCTGGGGTAGGTTCAAATAATGAGAGGTCTTTATTTCTTTTTTTATCTTTTTCTTTTTTTTTATTGCTTAAAATATTACAAAGAGTAGTACATTTGTCTCCTTTTTTTCCCCCCTTGACCTTCCCCCAGCCTCCCCTACCCCCCAGTGTCTTGTGTCCATTGGTTATGCTTATATGCATGCATATAAGTCCTTTGGTTGATCTCTTACCCCCCCCCCCCCCGCCCCAACCCTCCCCAGCCTTCCTGCTGTAGTTTGATAGTCTGTTTAATGCTGCTCTGCCTCTGTATCTATTTTTGTTCATCAGTTTATAATGGTCTTTATTATCCATAAATGAGTGAGATCATGTGGTATTTTTCTTTCACTGACTGGCTTATTTCACTTAGCATAATGCTCTCCAGTTCCATCCATGCTGTTGCAAATGGTAAGAGTTCCTTCTTTTTTACAGCAGCATAGTATTCCATCGTGTAGATGTACCACAGTTTTCTAATCCATTCATCCGTTGATGGGCACTTAGTCTGTTTCCAAATCTTAGCTATGGTAAATTGTGCTGCTATGAACATAGGGATGCATATATCCTTTCTGATTGGTGTTTCTGGTTTCTTGGGATATATTCCTAGCAGTGGGCTCAATGGGTCAAATGGGAGTTTCATTTTTAACTTTTTGAGGAAACTCCATACTGTTTTCCATAGTGGCCGCACCAGTCTGCATTCCCACCAGCAGTGCACGAGTGTTCCTTTTTCTCCACATCCTCTCCAGCACTTGTCGTTTGTTGATTTGTTGATGATAGCCAGCCTGACAGGTGTGAGATGGTACCTCATTGTTGTTTTGATTTGCATCTCTTGGATGATTAGTGACTTTGAGCATGTTTTCATATGTCTCTTGGCTTTCTGAATGTCCTCTTTTGAAAAGTGTCTATTTAGGTCCTTTGCCCATTTTTTGATTGGGTTGTTTATCTTCCTTTTGTTAAGTTGTATGAGTTCCCTATAAATTTTGGAGATTAGGCCCTTATCAGATATGACGTTGGCAAATATGTTTTCCCACGCAGTGGGTTTTCTTGTTGTTTTGTTGATGGTTTCTTTAGCTGTGCAGAAGCTTTTTATTTTGATGTAGTCCCATTTGTTTATTTTCTCTTTAGTTTCCAATGCCCTAGGAGCTGTATCGGTGAAGAAATTGCTTCGGCATATGTCTGAGATTTTGTTGCCTTTGGATTCCTCTAGTATTTTTATGGTTTCCCATCTTACATTTAAGTCCCTTTTCCATTTTGAGTTTATTTTTGTGTATGGTGTAAGTTGGTGGTCTAGTTTCATTTTTTTGCATGTATCTGTCCAGTACTGGAAGTATTAGCCATTGCGATTAGACAAGAAGAAGAAATAAAAGGCATCCAAATTGGAAATTAAGAAGTAAAACTGTCCTTATTCACAGATGACATGATATTGTACATAAAAAACCCTAAAGACTCCATAAAAAAACTATTAGACTTAATAAATGCATTCGGCAATGTAGCAGGATACAAAATTAATGCCAAGAAATCTATGGCATTTCTATACACCAATAATGAACTTACAGAAAGACTAAAAAAGCAATCCCATTTACCATCACACCAAAAAAACTAAGATACCTAGGAATAAACTTAATTAAAGAGGTAAAAGACCTCTACTCAGAAAACTACAGGATGTTGAAAAAAGAGATAGAGGAAGACATAAACAGATGGAAGAACATACCATTTTCATGGATTGGTAGAATCAACATCATTAAAATGTCCATACTACCCAAAGCAATCTATAAATTCAACACACTCCCCATTAAAATACCAACAACATATTTCACAGACCTAGAACGAACTCTCCAAAAATTCATCTGGAATAAAAAAAGACCCCGAATAGCTGCAGCGATCCTGAGAAAGAAGAACAAAGTAGGTGGGATCTCAATACCAGAAATCAAGCTGTATTACAAAGCCACTGTTCTCAAAACTGCCTGGTATTGGCACAAGAACAGACATATAGATCAATGGAATAGAATAGAGAAACCAGAAATTGACGCGAACCAATATGCTCAATTAATATTTGACAAAGGAGGCAAGAACATACAATGGAGTCAAGACAGTCTCTTTATTTCTTAATTTATTTTTAAAGATATTAATTTCATGGTTGGTATTTTGTACATTACAAACTTTTATAGTTATTCATTTTCTAATTGGAGAGTTTTGTTATATAGATATTTTTTAAAATCTTTCGAGATGTTCATGAAATTGTGTCATTTCTCATTTTATATTATATTAAATATTAAAGAAAATTTATATCACTTGATATATTGAGTTGTCTTCTTAGAATTTATTAGAATAATGCTGTTCAATCCATGTGTATCTTAAAGCTGAATAGCATTCTATGATTATAACTTGCTCTTGGTCTTACTGGAAACTATTAGCAGATAGAGAAGTAAGTAAGTAGTGTGGTTAGGTCAAATGCATGTTTACATTCATTTTACTCATTGCATCAGGCAGGTATGACTCACAGTCTTATTTTTTATTAGCTATCCTAAGTTTAACTTTGTACATTGCTTTTGTTTTCTTTTTTCTGTAGTTTTGAGGTCAATATACACGAACACAAACATCTGAGTGCTCTCCCTAGCTGATACACTTATCTATATATATAAAAGCCCAGCGACCATTACAGTGGAACGACCAGAATGACTGGTTGCTATGATGCACACTGACCACCAGGGGGCAGATGCTCAACACAGGAGCTGCCCCCTGGTGGTCAGTGTGTTCCCACAGTGGGAGTGCCACTCAGCCAGAAGGCGGGCTCACAGCTGGTGAGTGCAGAGGTGGTGACGGGAGCCTCTCCCACCTCCGCAGCAGCCCTAAAGGAGCAGCGAGCCAAGTGGTAAGGAGTGAGCAGGTGGGCGGTTAGGAGCAAGGGGTCCCAGATTGTGAGAGGGCATAGGCCAGGTTGAGGCTCCTCCCCCCCACCCCCAACACACACACGAATTTCATGGATCGGACCTGTGGTAAGAAAATAAATGTCACATGTTTCTTTAATGTTTACCAAACTCATTGTAAAAGTTATTTTTTCCCTAAGGTGACAAGTATATGATAGTATTTATATGTATAAAAAGGTGGTAACTGATTGTTACCTTTTCCATACAATAGAAAGAGAATAGGTCAAATTCTTTTTTACCTCTAAATTCTGTTTCTACAAACAAATGACTTTAAAACCCCTTTCTGAATGGTTGTGATTCTTGGTCTTGACATTGTGGACAATCCTCCACTTCCTATCTTCTTAGTCCACAATATGGTTGGCCTTTTGTTTGGTGGCTTTGACTTATTTAAATCTAGAATTTTGTGGTATATAAGATGAAAAAACATTTTATTTGTTTTTTTTAACCTAGTAACAATGTAATCGATATGGCATTCATCATTTAACCCTTTGTATGCCGTAAGTGTCTATAGTTGCAAGCGGCAGACCTTCCCCACACACCAAGTGTGTCTATAGCCGCAAACCTTGCATATCAACTCTGGTCACCCAATTTTAAAATCAAACTTGTTAATGACATCTCTGGGTTTGAAAAGGAGATTATGGTAACTTAAATTCGTAAATATTCCAGTGCATATGGAAGAAATGGGGATGGTTTCCATTTTGGATGTGTGGCAGTTAACTGCTTAAATTTATAGCTATAAACTCAAGCAGAATAATCTATAATAATAAAAGCATAATATACTAATTAGACCGGATGTCCTTCTGGACAAAGCCAGGGCTGCAGCTGCGGGATCGAGGAAGCCGCTGCGGCTGTGAGGCGGGGGATCCAGGCAGCTGCCAAGGCTGCAAAGGCCTACTCTTGCACGAATTTCATGCATCAGGGCTCTAGTACTCTGATAAGCACATAATCTAATTGCTGAAAATATTCTGCATTTAGCATGCAAATATATTATTTTTGACTTTTGATCAATATTTGTATCAGTAAAGACACAGCCTCTATAAATTATGGGTACAATTTAGTACTAGGTAATAAGTAAGGGATTGCTTTTTATAGACCTTTATCCTGATATGTTTCTTTTCCTTTTTTCTGTTAAATTTCCTAAGGACCTCATCAATTATCTTACATGTTTGTTATGAAATCTCTCTTAATAAAATCTCATTACTGTTTTATGTTAATTATATTTTTTAGAGTTGATTTTTCTTTGACTGAAGGCTTACCATGTTCAGACATTCTAGCAGGTTTTCTGAGCTCACGAAGTAGAGGAACCTGCTGGCTGATATACATCATCAGTGCAGTTGGTAGCCAGGGCCTCATTGCAGGTCGATGGGCCATGCTGTGTTCTAGGAGATACACATCCCAGGGAGGCGTCCCTGTGCCACTTCCCCTCTCTGCAATGTGGATTTCTGGTTGTTTTGATGGAGAGTCACAGGGACTAAACCTTGCACCTTTTCTATGGCCCACTGTCTTTTATAGTGTCTGAGTGATGACTCGATACAAAACATACTAAAAGTTTCTTTATTACTGCAGTTCTCATACTTTGATGACATTTATGTTCTTACTTCATTTTATAAATAGCTCCCACACTTCTTCTTACTTGGTTTTTCGGTTTTCCTTTGTCCCTAAAAGAAATCACATAACCGATATTTAGTGAATGAGAAAAAAATACATGTAATGATTTATTAGTATAAAGGAGAGATACAAAATACAAAGTAATTTGTGCAGTTCTGTACCTGATTTATCGTGTTTAGTTATTTTACTAGTAAATGAGCATTAAAATAAATCCCACTATTTAAGGCATTTCTTTGTTTTAAAAAATAAATAGGTTTAATACATAGAAGCATAAATAAGCATTAATTAAGATTTGTGTGTGTTTTCAAAATCCCGTGATGGTGGTTTTGGGCACATGAGGATAATTAAAAGTGGGGAACATTCTCCAGAAGTGTAGTGTTGGGCAGGAGTAATTTAAGTATGACCATGAAGTATTTTTTATGGTGTATTTTGAAACCAAGGATAGATTCTAAAGCTACTATGAATTTTAGAGGCATAGGATTGAGGGTTATCTGTAGTCTGGTGGCTAGTATCATACAAAGCATCATATTGTATGCTTTAATTTGGGCAGTTTCTGTATTGGCTCAAGATTTCATTCTCAGATATCTTTTTTGAAATGTACAATGGAAATCTGTAAGATGATAACCGGTTGTAAATGTGTTTCACTAACCCAGCCTGGAAATGTGAGATGACTCTGACCTCACTGTACAAGTGCACCCTGTGCTTCCCAAGTTTGGTTACTCAGATGGGCCCCCCTCCTTTCTGAGTCAGCTGTGGGGGTCACTGTGGTGGAACGGTACTGACAACTGAGAAACCATCCCTGCCTTCTGGTACAGTGCCTGTAGTGCCCTGCTTGAACCAATGACTTGTTTAGATGGGCTACATTCTTCCACCCTTGTTTTGTCAACATGAATTATTCATCACTGCCCCACATGTAGGTAGTGAAGGCAAGTGTCCACTGCATTTCACTGTCATTTTAAGTTCTGTCTCCCTCATATGCTGTACTGCTTATTTCTTATCTGTACTTTATTTATATATATCATGCCTGCCATATGTGCTTATCAGTTTGAGTTTGGATTTTTGCTGTGGTGCATTTAGAATGGCAATCTGAAGATTTGTTTTTATATTATCAAAAAGAATTTTTTTCACTGTAATACTTTCTTTGCTTTGATTAAAGTAAGCAAAATTCTTCTCACAAAGATGTTATTTTAATTCAGCAGCTGCCTTTGTACACCTTTTTAAAACACATTTTGACTAAATCATAAATACAGATGTAAAATACAGCACAGACGAGTATCACGTGTATTTGTGGCCCTCTCTAGAGGCCGAGGAATAGGTATATACATTCACATGTGGCTGGTGTTCAACCTTGACAGTCATTAGTGCATTTCAATAATACAACTTTAAAACATTTTTTAATGTGTTTACTGGCTTAAAGGCCACTGAACAGGAAAGAATACTAAATATGAATAAACACTAAAGCATTTTGGCACGATTCTTGGTAAATGATAAAGGATATAATTTCTCTCCCTCCCCTCCTGCCCTCCTGTACATAGACATGTCACAGCTGGAATCACAGCTTGGCCGTGACATGCCTTCTATCTCCCTGAGAGGTGGTGCCACGTGTCGACAGATTCTGAAGCCTCAACTTAATGTTACAGTGTCTCGGTCAAGTGTTCAGAACTTTGAGTCTCTGTAAACTTTATTATTGAAAGAGCAGTGAGTATAATATGCAATGGGCCTGGAAGAAATAGATGCCAACATTTGTTATGGGTGAAAAGTGCTCATTCTATGCACTTGATATTCTTGTTTTATCAGGGGTGAATCTCAGTTATTTTCAGATACTTTTTGCGCTCTTCTACCTAATTTTCATGAACAAAATTCTATTCAAAGGACAGCACTATTGTCTCTTTTAAGAATCTTCTTATTTTCAAAATATATTCTGCTGGAGTGTAGGATCTTTTTAATGCAAGGATGTGGAAGTTTAACGGTGTGACTAAGAGATTCTTCCCTCACTGAAGGAAGATGAGATGTGATCGCTTATGAGATGTTCACACCAATTTCCTGGTTCTGTTCTCTGTCCACTGTGTTCAGTGACAGTTGGACAGACAGGGTTGTCTGAGCAGTCTGGTGGCAAACGGGCATGCTTTCCTGGTGGTGCTGGTCTTGTTGTCTTTCTTACCAGATGCTGTTATCTAGTGCTGATTGGGGAGCCATCATGCAGTATTTAGGTCGGTATAACCAGTGCATCTGCCTGGTGCTGTGCACCTAACATAGGGTCAGTGACTCTGACCCCAGATGCTTTCATAAAATGGGACAATTAGGAATAGTGAAAATAGATTGCTTAGCTTGAGATTGTCCTCAAGGCCAGCTCATTATGTAATGGAGGCTTCTCATAGGAGGACATTCTTAAAAAAATAAATGTTTCAAAATTATTCAGTAGTTTCACATATTAAAATACTTCCTGAAGTATCATTTTTCTGTTCGTGAACTTTAATTTTGAGATTTATCCTCTGTTGTGTGTGACTCTAAACTGCCAGAGCTTTTGAGTCCTGTCCCATGCTGAATTTCATGGGTTACAGAAAAGTATGACATTCATGGTCACTTGACACTGAAGAGCTTATCCTCCAGTACACTCACCTTTTCAACTACCTGTTCTTATTTCTCTACTTGGCTTTTATTCCAGAGGTCCCAGGTTTGAAAGTGGAGTTAGTTAGCAAACATTTATTCAGCATGACATGCAGTACCTGGAAGTGCTTGGAATGTAGAGACAGATACGATGTCTGAGACTACGGGCAGCAGACACAGAAGTGCGTCCATCATGTGTTGAGGTTGATCATGTGTTTGATGCCAGCGTGTATGGGAGCATAATAGAGAGAAATCCACCTTAATCTCGAAGGCAGCTTTTCTGACCATTGTTTCCTAAAGGGGATGGGTAAAACCCAGCACTGGTTACACCGACTTGCTTATAGAACGAATGGTGTGGCCACTAGCCTGAGCATCACCCCTGTACTGGGACCTTGCTATGCCCTGGCACCTCCCCCTCTCCATGGGTGCTCACATGGCTGCCTCTGACAAGAAACAGCTATTCAGGATGCATGTTTTGCACCAAGATTTACAGTAGACAGGTGTATAGTAGGTGCTGTGGAATACCTGATAAGTCTCACGTGAGCAATTGGAGAGTCTTCACCTGGGGAGATGATACTCAAACTACTGTATACCAGGCACATGCCTTAGATCACCCTGGAGAACAGGTGTGGCCTCACCTGTGGCTTAGATGAAGCTGGTGAGGCTTAGAAGTGAAGTAGCTTCCCAGGAACCTCCAGATTTCTGATTACAGTGTTCATGTCCTTTACTTTTCCTAGGTAGGTAAGGCAGTCAGGTTTAATTTTAAAAAGATCAAGCTTGTGTTGATTTTGACATTGTCTCTAGTTACAGCTGAAGAGAAAAAAATATCCTTAGTATCTAAATCAGGAACATACTGCCTGTGGGTGTAAAATATGATTTTTATTCAAGCAGATTTTAAGTATGATGGAATCATTGAAGTTGTAGTAGGAAGAAAAATATCCCTGGGGAAACTGGAATTTCAGATTTTGTGGTTGACATAGCTTTTACTTAGTATCTCCTTCTGAACCTGTGTTAATAATGAACTGTCACCATCAGTGAGTGGATTGGTCTTTTTCTCAACTTATGACTTGTTTTTCTTTATTTATGTATTTTTATATACATATATACACACACATACACACACATTTACACATTGTTCTGTTATATATTTGTATAAATGATGTATGTAAATATATACATATATACACACATATTTGCTATAAGGACTATATGTTTTTCCACAAAACTGTCATGTATTTTTAAAGTAATACCTAAAAATGTTGTCATTTTGTTAAGTAGAACTAGAAAAGGAATCATTGGGGTTGAATGGAGATAAAGTAAGAAAAGTAATGAGGCTGGAGGAAGAGAATGATTCTCTTAAACGTATAGCCTGGGGAGTAGAAAGAGCCTCGGGTTGACATTCACAACTTGTGTAAACTATATTTAATTTTTATGTAATACAACATACCATTCCAAAGCTTGCCTTAGGGTGCCTCAAATTTTGAAGTGTTCCTGGGGAAATTGCCACCCTGCGCAGAGGTAGTGCCCCTTAAAGCCTGTGAGCATGGAGCACAGCTCTGCACACCTTTGCTGTTTCCTTGGGGTAATTTGGGTATTTTAAAGCCACCAGAAGCATGAGGAAACTAACTAAATTTTATTTTAGGAGTTCCATTAAGCCATTTCTAGGAGTCAAATAGAACCCTTAGAATAGATTACATGCAACAAACCCAGCATGGTGCACCTTCTAACCAGAAGGTGGGAACAGCACAGACTCAAGGGTCGCCTCTGTTAGCCCATGTCATGATCAACAGGGATGTGCAGGCGCTGCTGTCAGTGTGAGCATACAGTTACAAATAAGAAAGGCCGGTGCATAGTCTCCAAGGAGCCTAAGTTCTAACACTGGGGAAATAGTCAATAAATGGATAAGCAAATGAATGAGAAGGTAATTTCCGCTAATTGAACAGAGTAATGAGTAAGGTGGGGATGGAGGGTGACAGCACTCTGATCAGGTTGTCAAGGACAGCTCTGTCAGGCACTGGCATCGAGCAGGGACCTGCAGGGCACAAAGATGCCAGTGCCAGGCCCTGAGGCAAGAACAGCCGGCAGAGTTCCAGGAGCGCTCTCAAGCTGAGGGTGGTGGGAGAGGTGCCCGAGAAGCTGCAGAGGTCGGGTCCGGTAGATCTTGGAGGTGCCTTCCAGCTGTGGGTTAGATCTGGAGTTTAGCAGAAAGCCCTTGAAAAGTCACTCTGGCTGATCTGTGTGCAGGGCATTGGCAGGGGCAGGTTAGTATCGTAGTTGTGGCTGAAGATGATGGTGACGTGGGCAGGTTGGTGGCAGTGGGGACAGAGAGATGGGGAAACATTTCGGTGCTTGTCAGTCAGCCAGACAGGGCTTGCTAGTCTAGGTGGTGAGGGCATGGGGGGAAGAGGAACCAAGGGATGATATCCCTGTGTGTGCCATAAGCAGAGGGTAGATGGTGGTACCTCCCACTAAAATGAGAGACTTGAGCAAGAACAGTTGGAGGATGTGGGGCCCGATGTATTCCATTATGAACACTTGATACCGAGATGCCTGTTCTACACCTGAGTGGGTATCACAGCCGACAGTTCAGCTGCCTGTGCACATCTCAAGTTTCCATGGATGAGGCCCTTCAATTTCTTAGGATCTCTGAACATAATTTAACTTCGCTTAGAGTTGTAACCTGAGTTTTCTTGAAAAATCTAGCCTGAGTTGATCAAACTTCAGCATATACTTCTCTGCCCTCGCTCAGCAGCAGTGCATAGATCCCCAACTGACCCTACGGTGTAGCTGGGGCTCTGTAAGGTAGCTCACTTACCTACTAGATCAGCCTCCTCCCTCTCCAATACACACAGAATTGTCCCCGATAATTTAGAAACTATTTATACTTTTATTCAGTTTTTATTCTTACAGACTTAGTTGCAGGCATGACCTGATTCCTTTATTTCTTAGCTATTATATGCTGGGAAAATGGAATGTTTGGGGAGAAGACATCTCTAACTCCCTCTTTTTCTTGTATACGCCTGCTCTCCTGAGCACCTATGGATTGAGTTCCTTGAGAACCTCTGTAGAAGCAACACTGTCTTGCATATTTTCTGCTTCAGCATTTCTTCTAGAAATAACCCCAACTGGATTAGCTATGCCACCTTCCAGAGGCCTCTATCTTGTCCTGTCCTGAGGGTGTGTGTCATAGAACAGACAGAATACAAATACTTCTAGACAAAGCCATCCCCATATATTTGATGGTGGCATGCCTCTTTGTCTCTCTCAGGCCAGACTATGGGACCAGGGTGCTAGAAAATTAAGGGAGGTGTGTAAAAACTCCACATTTTTCAGACATTAGGAATAGTGAAAATAGATTGCTTAGCTCAAAGGCCTATCAAGTAGCTGCCTTTTTACTGTGAGACCTTCTAGACTTGACAGTTAACCAGTATGACTTTGGCTTTGACTTGTCCTAGGAATGAATGTGATTTCCTGCCTTTTTTTTTTTTTTTTTTTACTTTTTATTTTTTATTTATTTATTTATTTTTTTAATATTTTTTTATTTTTTTTTCTTGTCAGTGCAGAGAAGGGGTGGATTGCCCCTTCTGTTGGCTGTTAGTTAGCCCTTAAGAGAGCAAGCTCAGCCCTCCCCCATGTTTAAGGCTCTGGGAGGCAGCTTGGGACTCATTCCAGCTAAAGTCCCTTTCCTGATCTGGACTGCCCCCCAACTCTCTCTGGCCTTCCCACTGCAGTTTGGCAATCACTTTGAGGCAGCTCTGCCTCTGTATCTATTATTGTTCAAAAGTTTGTAATGGTCTTTATTATCCATGAATGAGTGAGATCATGTGGTATTTTTCCTTCATTGACTGGCTTGTTTCACTTAGCATAATGCTCTCCAGTTCCATCCATGATGTTGCAAATGGTAGGAGTTCCTTCTTTTTAACAGCAGATTTCCTGCCTTTTTAAAAAGCTGCTTTAGCTCTCAGAATCAGGACAGTAACCCTGCCGAGTTGGGGGTGATGACTTCTATAGACATTTTTTTCTTGTCAGTGCAGAGAAGGGGTGGATTGCCCCTTCTGTTGGCTGTTAGTTAGCCCTTAAGAGAGCAAGCTCAGCCCTCCCCCATGTTTAAGGCTCTGGGAGGCAGCTTGGGACTCATTCCAGCTAAAGTCCCTTTCCTGATCTGGAAACAGCTACCAGCATAAACCCTGTATGTGCAGAACCCACCTTCACAGCTCTGCCTGCACGGCCTTGAATGGACTGTGCATTCACTCTTAACTTCCCCGTGTTTTGTCATGTCATAGAACAGGCAGAATATAGAACATCTGTTCTGTGACTTTCGTCATTTCACTCTGTCTCTCTCTATTGGGAGGGAAGACCATTCAATTCACTAAACAGTGTGTGAGCTGCTTTGGCTCAAGGGCCAGCGTTAACTGCAGTGACCAGTGTCCTGTGGGGTAAACCAGTTCCTGGCCCCAGTGGGTTTATAGTCCAGATAGAATATGTATGACTCCGTGTCGTGCTGGGCCTGGTATGACCCACGCCCTGATACAGTATGAGCAGTCTCCGGGGCAGGCGAGTAGGGAAAGGACAGCTGCTTGGGGCATTTGGGAGACTTCCCTTAAGCCTAGTGTTTATTTGTTCAGGATAAAGACGCGAATTCGTGGTGGACGGAACATGCTGAGTACATGGGGCAGCGGTGTTTGTGTTTTGGAAAGAAGCAGGAGAATGTATCCAGAATGACCTTAGGTGGTTTCAAGCAAGAAGCAGAATTTGTAAATTTCTTCAGTTACTCTGGTGCTCAGTACAGTGCCAGTCACACTTGGGAAATAAAATGATAGAGATCCCACTGTCAGGAAGGTGACATTCTATGAGACAGGCAGTGTGAGCACAAAAATAGTGATATGTGGGTGGAGCTACAAATTGCATATGTCCCAACAGTGTAGGTGCACATGGATTTCCAGAAGATTTCAGGAGATGGAGGGTCTAGGCCTGTGGTCAGCAAACTGCGGCTCGCGAGCCACATGTGGCTCTTTAGCCCCTTGAGTGTGACTCTTCCACAAAATACCATGTGTGGGTGCGCACGTACAGTGCGATTGAAACTTCGTGGCCCATGCGTAGAAGTCGGAATTCTGTGGAAGAGCCACATTCAAGGGGCCAAAGAGCCGCATGTGGCTTGCGAGCCCCAGTTTGCCGAGCTGCAGTTTGCTGACCACTGGTAGGCCTTAGCCTTTGTTCCAGAAGAACAGAGGAGGGAATTAATTTAGGATTAAATGAGTGTTTCTGGAAGCTCAGGGGACCCAGTATTACATAAGGGGTTTTTAAAAGAAGTTTGAAAGGGAAGGAAAAAATAGTTACAAATTAGAGGAAGAAAATGTTCACTGTGCATTTAGTAGGCAGTTCTGACAGCCACACCCTCCTCCAGCATCTTTGTAATCACAGCTACCCTTCCTCCAGGCTGCCCTCTGTGGGCTCCATCTTGCTCAGGTTTGCAGAGCAGATCCATGACGTGCCAGCTCAGCACCACCCCTGGGCTTTCCTGTCTGTTGGTGTCATGGCTGGACTCTGCTGCTATTTGCTAAGTGCCGCGTGTCTGCACTCCTTCCTCTGCAGGCAGCTCTGGGCATGTCCCTGGGTCCCGGGGAGCTCTGCTCGCCCTCCACATGCACTGCTGCTTCCTGTCTGTGTCCTGGTCCACCTCTGGCCTGACTGCCTGTAGCTTCTTTTTTTTTTTAATATATTTTATTGATTTTTTACAGAGAGGAAGGGAGAGGGATAGAGAGTTAGAAACATCGATGAGAGAGAAACATCGATCAGCTGCCTCCTGCACACCTCCTACTGGGGATGTGCCTGCAACCAACGTACATGCCCTTGACAGGAATCGAACCTGGGACCCTTGAGTCCACAGGCTGACGCTCTGTCCACTGAGCCAAACCGGTTAGGGCGCCTGTAGCTTCCTGATGCCCAGTGAAACTGACTCAGACAGGAGATTTTGTGCCTCAATGTCCAGCCATCGTCAATAGTTTTACCATCCTCTCCCAGTTTGGTGAATAAACAGCCTCAGTTACAGTAAAAGTAACTGTCATTTCTTCCGAGTACCAAGGCTGCCTTACTGTATCAGGCTCTGTGAGGTGCATCTTGTTATCATCACTCACTTCTTGGAGGTGAATATGGCTGGAAGAGAGGAAGTAACATCCTTAGAGCCACTTGGCTCATAGGTGGTCACTGCACCAATCATCTGCTGGCCCCACATGGGCTGGGCACAGCTCTTTATCGGGGACCCAGAACAGTCACAGGGGGCTGCCTCAAGAACTGTTCATTTGTTCACCTAGGCTGGTTGACACCCAGGCTTTTGTCTTAGAGCCTCCATCTGATTAAAGTTTTCCAGTGCTAACGGCTCCTTCTTCAGGTCACTGAACTAGAGTCTCCCCGGGGTCTGCTGCTGCTGTGGTCCAGACTCTGCTTTATAAGCCAGGAAGTCCCGTCTGTGCAAGATCTCCTTTTGTTCCAACAGTAACCCCTGAGCAAGTGCATTCACCAACCATTTACTGCACTCCAACGTCAAGGGCACCTGACCTTATCCCCAAGTGGGAGTTGTCTCTTCTTCCAGAGGCACTAACTTCTGGTCTGATGGTTTTTGTTAGCAAGTAGCCCAATGTTCCTGTCTTTCACCTCTCTGTCCTCAGCTGACCCTTCTTAGCATCTTGTGGTTTATCTCTGAGCACAGTCCCATATAGGACAGTCTTCCTTACCTGCTCCTTCTGACCCATGCCACTCTTCTCTTTCTAGTAGCAGAACAGAGTAATCTTATACACCTTCTGCTCTAACACACTACAACTATGACCTTTCTCTTATCTCCTCCCCCTCCTCTCATGACCCTTCACACCACTGTTAATAAAATGTGCTCTTGCATTGCAGCAGAATCCCAGGAGACAGTCCTTGGAAATGGCAAACTCTTCCTCCCGTCCCTAACTCCTCTTGAGTAAACATCTGGATGGTACCTGTTTCCAGTAAGTTCTCCAAGGACTCTCAAGCAGAGTGGAGTTTGAGAACTACTTTCTGGTTCCGGTGTCCTAGGACCTGACAGCTGTGACCATTCCCAGTTCATCATTATTTTCCATGGAAGTGTTTTCCTGCTCTCGAGTCACTTTTCTCTGAAGTTGGGGATGGCATTGTTGTTTTACTCTGATAAATTCAGCCACATCTGATGTTTATCTGAAAACTGGCCACACACTCTAAGTTACGTAGCAGTGGCCTTCATTCCCCTGCGGCCCAGTTCCCTCTGTCCACTCACAGGTGGAGCTTGTCTCACAGCCTCCCTGTACCTCTGAAGGTGGAGAGGTGCTGCTCCACAGGCTTTTCAGAAGTGGACTCAGCATCCCTTCTGGAGGAGGTTGCTTTTCTGAGGATAGTAGTTAAACAATAGACAATGAAAGGCATCTTCTTTTCACTTGCCCTTTACATGTCATCAGAGACAGAGCCCACAGTAATGACTTTGAGTGTGTAGTTACACACGGGGGTCTATGAACTGTCAGCAAGTAAAACTCAGGCAGCATATGGGCGTTGGCAGGCATTTTACTCTCAAGTGGTTTTGTCCTTTTCTTCAGTGAAATAGCTCACTGGTATAACCTCTTCTGTGCTTTACTGCCTTTCAGAGCAGACCGTGTGCTGGTGGTCATGACACACATCTGCTAGTACATTTCAATTCTGAAAAATGGAGCAGTGTAGACAAGTTACAGACAAATTCCTTGGAGATAGATCATTCCATGAGGCTGAGCTTTTAAAAACCCAGTGCTGGGTGGGGTGAGGCTATAATTTATCAGTGCAGGTAATACTAGTATGCTGAGATCTTGCATCTTGCACGTTATTGTTACATTAAAGCAATTTAAGTTGGATATCAGTCACTTTTAGTACTTCAAATGTGTTCTTTGTCAAGATGCTAAGAATAATGTAAGTTTGAAAGTTTTAGATGCTTCTTAACACTAGAAATTTTAATGTTCATTTTTGTTGAAGAGCATACTGAATCTTTCTTTGTTGGGATTTTAAATTTTTTTTGAGTAATTTTAAAAATTATTTCTTAAGGAAACTCATTACTTTCTTCAAAGAAGTGTGGCTCAGTACATGAGGAAAATATGAAAAGAGTAAAATGTTATATGAATGGGAACAATTGTGTTCTTTTTTCCAGTCCTGAAGCTTTTAATTCTACACTTGGGAACGTGTCCAGATTTAAAGGCTCAGTCGCACTTCCCTGAGATATGTATTATTAAAGCGTGTGTATCTGTGCTAGTGTGTGCGGGCTTTAGAAGGGCACAGCATAGCACTCAGTTTTATTGCATTGCATTAGATTTATATTTTTAAACTTATTTGTTGTCAAATCAAACGTAAAGCCATCTTCTCACACATGCTTTTTGCACTAAATAATTAACTAGACACTTTCCCCTTCCATGCCTGAGTAATCTTGGAAAGAGTAATACCTGGAGGAAAGATACTACTGTGTCTTGAAATTTGCTTTAAGGTGTAATAGTTAAAATATCACTCCATTTTGTCTCTTAGAAACTTTATGGTTACTAAGGTGTTCTTCAGTTTAATCTTGTTTATTGTAATTCTTACATTTTTCTATGTTTGTATCTTTGTAATTATTCTCCAAATCTCTGTTTGACCTTATAGAATTTTAATATTTTCTTCAAATTTTTCTTGTTTGAAGAACTTAAAGAAAACTTCTACGTTGCCCTGGTCGGTGGGCACAGTGGTTAGAGCATCAGCAGAGTCACAGTTTTGATTCTTGGTCAAGGGCACATACCTAGTTTGCAGGTTCATTCCCCAGCCATTGGGGTGAGTGTGGGTGGCAGCCAAGTGATGTGTTTCTCTTTCTTTCTCTCTCTCTCTCCCCCCTCCCCTTCCCCCCTCCCCCTTCCTTCCCTTCCACTCTATCTAAAATCAATGGAAAAATATCCTTGGGTGAGGATTAACAAAACACACACACACACACACACACACCCACACACACACAACACACACAACACTTCTACCTCAACATTATGGTTGTATACAGCTATACATCTGATGTTTTATAGGTATCTTTATGTACTCTGTCCCATATTTTTTGCTTCCTTTCCCAAAGAATAGCCTAGGTAAGGAGGGACATCTAAATTTGGTAATTCCTTGGAGCATTGCTTTAAATTCAGCTGTTTCTTTTGGTAGTCCACATCTCCTTTGATTGTCCACGCTGTTTTCTCATTACTCATCATCAGTATCATTAATTCTCTCTTTAGGTGATTACTCTGGTGATGATTATGTTTGTTGACCTTATAATTCTGTTCTTTCTAAATACCCACACAGGTATATTTCAACTTCTGCTCTGTTTCTACCCAAGTGCTTCTTAAAATACAGGTTTCTGTTTCTGAGCTTCTTTCCATTTACCTTCCCAAGAATGTATTCATTGGTTAGGATAGCAGCCTAGGTAGCTAGCTCTGTCCTCGCCTCCTCTGTGTCTGTACTGTTCTCCTGGAGGTCTCACCCAGGGTTGAGGCTGTAATTAGCATCCTTGGGCTGGCAACTCTCAAGTGTGTTTCCATCCCTGAGTGCTCCTCAGATGCATATTCCTATTTCCATCTACAGATTTGGTCTCTTCAAATAATAGACATCTCAGATGTAACTTGTCCAAGCAGAATGCTTGTCTTCACTTCAACCCCGACCCACGTGCCGTCCTTGCAGATGGCTCTGTCTCAGTGGGGTAAAGCTCATCCTCTGTTTCCATAGGCCCTAAACTTGGGTATTTCATCCTGGACCTATGTCTACTTATATTCCACATTCTGTCCATGAGATTCAGAATTTGATCACTTCTCATCTCTTCCTTTCTAGCATTCTTGGCCAAATGTACCATCATCTCATGTCTGAATTACTCTGAGGTCCTCCTGACTGATCTCTCCTTCCCCTCCTGTAATCTGTCCTCAGCATGCAGACAGACACATTGCAAGTCAGAATATCATTCCTTTTTGTAGCACCCTGCCCTGGTGCTTCATTTCTCATAGTTGTAATCAGGTCTCTGTTTTCCCTTCTGAGGTCCAGCCTTCTTACTCTCTAATCCTCCTCCCTCCCTTGCACTGGGCTCCAGCCTGCTTGTCTCATTGCAGGCAAGCCCACATGAGGGCCTGCCTGCTGCTTGCATCCTTCTCCCCACACCTCTCCCACATAGTGCGCTAGAGCTGGCTCTTACTAGGTGAGCTGACTTACATTATGAGAAATGTTGTGGATCAGTTGACATCATTTTGGGAGCTTGAAATAATTAATAATTACCAAACTGGATAATTTATTGATTATTTGTGTTCACCCAGTGCCCACAGCAATACATAGTGCATAGAAGGCCCTCAATGAAGAAATGAATTAAAAGCTCAGGGCTAATGATGCTAATTTTAGAATAATTTCAAGGCTTCTAAACTAGATGCTTAAAAAAGAATGGAAGATTTTTTTTTAAAGCAACATTGATATATTTGGGCCATGTGCATAGATTTTGGGGAAATTAAGTGATGAAATTCACTGAAAAAGCTATAGACGATCTTTCAGGTTACTTTTAGATTTAAGAATCCAACAAATTACTTTAAGATCTGAGGTTCAGTAGAAGCTGTGAATTCATTCTCTCAAAAGTAAGTTTGTACCCATTGCTAAGGTTACAGTTTTAAAATTGTGGATATCTTTTTTAAATCATGAAATTTTACTCTCAGGATTATAGTTTTGTATTACATATCCTAAGCAAATTTTATACTTTTTATTCTTTAGAGCAGCGGTTCTCAACCTGTGGGTCGCGACCCCTTTGGGGGTCGAACGACCCTTTCACAGGGGTTGCCTAAGACCATCGGAAAACACATATATAATTACATATTGTTTTTGTGATTAATCACTATGCTTTAATTATGTTCAATTTGTAACAATGAAATTGGGGGTCGCCACAACATGAGGAACTGTATTAAAGGGTCACGGCATTAGGAAGTTTGAGAACCACTGCTTTAGAGTCTAATCTTTTAGGAATTAGATTTCTTTAATCTTTGTGTTGTTTTCATTCAGAAATTGATGCATTAGTGATTTTGGAAAAAGTTGGTTAACATTTTTCTTCTGTATGTTGTATACTAAATGTAATCTCTTTAAGATCTTAAAATATTTACTCATTGTTGAATTGCCTATACCCCTAGCAAATGTGTTAGAAATGACAGGTGGCTATTAAAAAAACTTGAATTTAGTAACCAATTTTATTTTCTTTGTATTGGCCTATAAATATACAGCCTCTTCAAAACTACATTATAACATTATAGCATGTGCTTTCTGATATTTGAAATAAATAATTTCATATTTGCTTTTGTTAAAAAAATACTGTGTCCATAATTTTCAAATTCTTATTTACTAATACTTTTAAATCTTTCTCGTAATGCTGTATGACACTTAATGCGGTAACAGTGTCGTTCAAACGGGCGCTTTCAGCAGCTTTTCTTCCTGTACTTGTGTTGTTCCTCTTTAGATCATTAGTATGGCTTTTGAGAAACACTGACCTCTTTTTGACCCTTGAAGTTTTTCCTTAGTGATATTTCTAGTGTGATTCATTTTCATTTACTTTGAACTGTTGAGTGAGCTATTTAGACAAATGTTTGCTTATTATATATGTGTTTTTTATCTTCATCTGTACAATTTAATACTAACTCTTCATGATTCCAATAGATGTAAATATGCTTCTCTCATCTGTCTATGAAGCTGAAATGGGATGTAGAGATATGGGAAAAATAACCTGTTGATGAATAAGTAAATCAGGCTTATGTGCTTATAAAAAATTTTTTTTAGTATTTTCTCTTAATTGCCACTTTTTGAGTACTTGCTGCTGCATCTTCATTAGAAATTAACCCTCAGTTAAAGTGAGCCAAAGAACTATACATAAAAAACATTAGTTCTAAAATTCCTATTTTTTGATAATTTTAATTTAATTAATTAGGTTAAGATTACATGGGATTAAAAATGAAAATTCCACCTGGCTGGCGTGGCTCAGTGGTTGAGCATTGACCTGTGAACCAGGAAGTCACGGTTCGATTCCTAGTCAGGGAACATGCCCGGGTTGAGGACTCAATCCCCCGTAGGGGGCATGCAGGAGGCAACTGATCAGTGATTCTCTCTCATCATTGATGTTTCTGTCTCTCTCTCCTTCTCCTTTCCTCTCTGAAATCAATAAAAAAATATATATATAAAAAAGAAAATCGCATGATTTTCACAATACAAACTTGATTCCCTTAATTTCATATAGGAAATATTGTCTCTGAGAACAAAATTATCAGAAGTCTCCCTTACCCATCCATTTTTACTTTTTATTTGTTTAGAAATAATGAGAAGTGTTTGCAGACTGTAGCAGCCCAGTGAAGGAATTCTGTTGTCCACATTCTTCATATGCACATAACTGTGAAATCTAATTTTATTTCATACTGTGATTTATTCACAGTCTCTGTAAACTTGTACCTGTACCTGCACCTGAGAGAATGAGACTGTGCTAAGTGAATCTCAAAGTCTTCATTAGATTGTTTTCTTTTTCCATTGCCTGATCTGTGCTAGGACAGTTTAATATAAATATTCACTGAACTTATGAATGAGTGTTCGCGTCTCACCTCACAGGGGAAGGGCATCTTCTCGAGGGAATAAGACTTGGTTTTCCACTTGTGTTTATTTATAACTAGTGTCCTGGTGCACGGATTTGTGCACATTGAAAGGAAATTAATTAGAAGAAATATTTTAATATAGTTATTCACCCTTTCTCTATAATAGAAGTGTCAACCAAATTCACTATCGACAATGACAGATTGAAACACAGGCATGCAATTGACGCCAGCAAGAGCTTTATATGTAACATGAATGCTTGAGTCAACTTAGCCTTTTATATATATAGAATAAACTTTCTTAATTAGACCTGCTTTCTGATGTAGCTAAACTTTTTCCAGCCCAGTGAAGCACCCCAAATTCTTTTTCAAGTAATTGTCAGCAACACAGCAGTAAATATCAACACAAAGCAGATTATTATTGTAGATCACACAGGGAGAACAAAGGGTAAAATATTTAACTGTAGCAGTGTTTGACTATATTCTGTGCAGTGAGAAAACCTGAAGTCATTTTCAAGGTCCACCATTTCTTACTTCTTTTAAACATTTGGTTAAAGTGTAAAATGTTTGCATCTGGCTATAAAGCAAGTCGTGTTCATGGGCTGAAGAAACTCCAAGGAGGATAGTTGCTAAGAAGAGGAAACTGGGTGTTGCTATGTGATGTCATTACCTGGCTCCCACAACAACCATTTCTGAGCTGGCCTGGGCAGTGGGTTGCATTTTGTGCCATGGGGTCTTGGCAGCATCGGCTGCGATTTGGTTGGGTGTCTCTCTGGGGTGGTGGCAAGGCCTGTGTCCCACTTGGGGGAAGCCGAGTATTGGTTCGTTGGCGACAGTTCCGTGGTGCCGTTTTTTTTTAATGGCCAATACACGTCATGGTAGATCCTGCATTGGCATCTGCACCCTTGTGCTCAGTGCACGTCATAGCTACCGGTCGGATGGACACTTAGCCTTTTATATACTAGTGTGTGTGTGTGTGTGTGTGTGTGTGTGTCTGTGTATAGACTAGAGGCCCGGTGCATGAAATTCATGCATGGGGGGTGTGTCCCTCAGCCCAGCCTGCACCCTTTCCAATCTGAGCCTGCACCCTTTCCAATCTGGGATCCCTCTCACAATCCAGGACTGCTGGCTCCCAACTGCTCACCTGCCTGCCTGCCTGCCTGATTGCCCCTAACTGCTTCTGCCTGCCAGCCTGCTCACCCCCTAACCATTCCCCTGCCAGCCTGATCAACAATTAACTGCTCCCCTGCCGGCCCGATTGCCCCTAACTGCCCTCCCCTGCCGGCCTGGTTGCCCCTAACTGCCCTCCCCTTCAGCC
>NW_005871130.1:2889509-2910716 GCF_000147115.1 Myotis lucifugus
CCTCCCCTTTATGCCTGGTTGCCCCCAATTGCCCTCCCTGCAGGCCTGGTTTCCCCCAACTGCCCGCCCCTGCAGGCCTGGTCTTTCCCAACTGCCCTCCCCTGCTGGCCATCTTGTGGCAGCAATCTTTGACCACATGGGGGTGGCCATCTTGTGTGTTGGAGTGATGGTCAATTTGCATATTACTGCTTTATTATATAGGATACCTTGAATCCTAAATGTGAAGTTTCAGTTAATGCCTAGAAAATATACCAATTTCTTTTGTTAAATATACACTTTAGCTTAAAAATTAAATATAGTTCAGGAAAAGATTTCTAAGATTTTCAAGATATAGATATTAGTGCCATGTCTCAGGAAAATTTTATTTAACATAATTACACTCGAAGTACTCTCAGGTCTGAAGGCCTGGTCTCAGAAGTTGTTGTGATCTGCCCCTTTGCCAAGTGCTGAGTGCGTCTGCGTCCTGGGCACAGGGCACTGCCCTCTGCTTGGAGATTGAGTTTTTCTCTGGACTTAAGATTCTTTAAGGCACAAATCACTTCTTGTTCTTCTTCATGTAATATATGTTCATACCACCAGCACAGACAGGTATTTATGAGGAATGACTAAATTACTTTGAATGACCTCTTAATCTAATTTATCCATAATACTTACCTCATTATGGCTTTGGGAATTACTTGTTAAATTATGTTCAACATATACTTGAAAAAGATACATATATGTACATATCTGTTAAATAGTGGTAACATCTTTTATAAGAAATAGTAAAAAAATCCCACACTTCAAATTTTTTTAATTTATTAAAATACCAGTGTTTAAAATTACAATACAGAATTCTGCATTTAGAATCATCAGAATGGGAAATTGTGGGAGGAAAAAAAGAAATGCTTTTTTTCAAGTCCTTGCTCAGAAGGAATCTGAAAGGGCCAGAACTGGTACCAGGATGCAGTTTTGAAAGTTAGCCAAGAGAGGATATTCAAAGTTAAACTACTCCTTGATGATCTGCCCGAAATAAATGGAAGGGAGATCAGACCAAGAAGAGAGGGAGGGCACAGAGGCTCACAGCTAATGATTGAAAAGTGAATTCTGAAAGTGGAATAGCAGGAGGAAGAAAAGCCAAGTGATCCTGATTGATGATCCTCGAGGAAAGCATGTGGCTCAGGCCATCTGTGACCCATATACCAGTAAAGGGAACAGGACGCTCTGCAGCCTTCAGGGCCAGGCTTGGAGGCAACAAGAAGGGCAAAAGAGATCCCTGAGAGAGCAGAGGGTTTTTTCTTCATTTTAGTCCTCCTTAAATCTGTTCCTCATAACTTAACATTTCTAATATGTGAAAGCAAATTAAGAGCTGCGAAATGATGTTGATACCAAGCCCCACTCCTCGGGTCCACGTTGTTGTAAACGTGTCTGTAATCAACCAGCAGTGTGGGTTATTTACCAGATAATTTAAGAGATGCCTTTTCCTCAAAACTAGGAGTAAGGAGGGAGTAGGAACTAGTTTCTAAAGCTTTTTCATTTGGAAAAGCATTATAAAAACATGATTGTTAATCACACAATAAGGGAGAGCTTACTTTCTTCATCACTATAGTAACAATTTACTGCTGTAGCAAGACATGAAAAATACTTTGTATTCTCACTTAATTTCTTAATATTTTTTGGGATTGGTTTTTGTTGACATTCAAAAAATGGAAAAATATTATAATTTTATTGTATTTCTAATTCCTTTCAACAATAAAAGGAAATTATAGTATAACTAGAAGTTTAAGTGAATTCCAAACTGTGTGAAGAAAATTCTAAAATACACAATGAAGTTTTGTAAGAAAAAGATTGAATTTAAGCAAAACAGCCTGAGTTAATTCTTCCCAGAAGGTGTTGTCTTGAATTAAGAAACCTTTTACAAGTATATGAGAAAAAAAAAGTAATATCAGAGTACAAGTAAATCCATTTATATATGAGAAGAGAGATAAAATTAGTGAAATTAATTTTAAAGTAGTTGCACTACCAAGCTGATTTTTTAAAAATTGGTTATTAATACTGGGTTATTAATATTGGTTCACACACTTGAAAATGAGGTCCCAGAGCAGTAGAGAAATTGATAAATATAGCTGCTCAAAACCTAAGTAAAATAATTCCTTGAATAAATACATATTAGCTTGGTTGTCTTATATGCAACATGCGGTGTTTAGGAAATTATCTAATGAACTTCATGAATCAGTAGAAATTATTTTTGAGAGATGCTAAATCAGAGGGAGGAAGTGAATGTTCAAAGTCCTATTACCATCTTATAAATTTTAGAAAAACATAAGAATATGGTCATACATTCTTCATCTTCAATGATTTTATATATAATTCCAAACAACATGAATCAGCCCCATTCAAATACAGTGTTGGTAGGCATACCAGCTATAAACTCTTCCTTACAAAATGTGAGTTTGTTCAGTAGTTAAAACCTTTTTAAAGAGCAACACAGTTTCTCTTTACATACTGAACACCTTTAGAGAATACACAAATCATTTTGTCCTCAAAAGTGGTTTACATAGTTTTCCAGTTTGTACTAATGGAATTCTATCTAATAAAAGAGTAATATGCAAATTTGCCATCACTTCAACATACAAGATGGCCGCCACAAGATGGCCTGCAGGGGAGGGCAGTTAGGGGTGACCAGGCTGGCAGGGGAGGGTAGTTGGGGGCGACCAGGCTGGCAGGGGAGGGCAGTTAGGGATGACCAGGCCAGCAGGGGAGGGCAGTTAGGGGTGACCAGGCCAGCAGGGGAGGGCAGTGAGGGGCAATCGGGCCGGCAAGGGAGCAGTTAGGTGTCTATCAGACTAGCTGGGGAGTGGTTAGGGGGTGATCAGGCTGGCAGGCAGAAGCAGTTAGGGGCAGTGAGGCAGGCAGACAGGCGAGCAGTTGGGAGCCAGCAGTCCTGGATTGTGAGAGGGATGTCCGACTGCCAGTGGGATCGGGCCTATACGGTCAGTCGGACATCCCTCAAGGGGTTCCAGATTGGAGAGGGTGCAGGCTGGGCTGAGGGACATCCCCCCGCCCCTCCCCCTGCATGATTTTCATGCACTGGGCCTCTATTTTTCTAATAACAATTCTTCAGGTTCTCTTTTGGGTGTTGTGGGCTTCATGGACTAAGTAACCAATTTTTTTCTTTTGTAGTAGAGGTCAAATTTCATTTATACTTATATTTCTATATTTTTAGTAGGAAACGATAAGCAAAACAACCAAAAACAAAAACAGAATAATGATGTTTTTGCCCACAATCTTAAGCATAAAAATTGAAGAACAAGGCTTTGAGCATTGTGTATCAAGGGGCAGGGTTTAACAAAAATCACAACTTCAGTATCATCTATAGTTATGTCACACTCCTCTGCTAGCAGCCTCTACTTGTTTTTCTCCTAGCCTTTAGCTGGAAGTTACTTGGCTTTATGTCTTTGCTTAAAACCTCTTCCCACTTCAGAACTGCAGTCCTTGGATTCTTCATTTCAGTTAAAAAACCCTAAGCTACAAACTCATGAGGCTCTAGGTTTCCATGATGCTCACCAAGATTGAAAAGCCCTGTCGGTTTGCTTTTTTTTTTTTCACTGAAGACTAAAAAGAATTCCTTCTTTTCTGTGTTAAACATGAGGAATAAACTGCCAGCAGAAATACAGGTGGAAGCAATACCTCCTTGGCCTCCCCTTGCACTTTTTAATTTTACTTTAATCTTCACCTGAGGATGTGTTTTTTGATTTTAGAGAGAGAAAAATCTATGTGAGAGAGAAACATTGATCAGTTGCCCCCCTCAGGAGCCATAACTGGGGACTGAACCTGCAACCTAGGTATGTGCCCTGAACAGGAATCAAACCCACAACCTTTTGGTGCACAGGACGATGCTGCAACCAACTGAGCAACCCAGCCAGTGTTCCCCTTGTATTTTTATTTTTTTAATTTAATTTTTTCATCAACATTTATGCCCTCTATGCCCTTTTCACCTCCACCCTTTCCTCTCCACTCCCACTATCATCACACTGTTGTCCATGTATTTTTAACACAGCTTTGTCCTGTGGTTGAAGGAGAAAGTCAGCGATGTGGACTGTGTATGTCTGCTATTAGCAAATTGCAGTGTGTGACCATATGTTTTCTAGTCATAGAAAGGATTCTCCCAGTCTGACACCTCTTATTCTAAAGGAAAAAGGAAGTTTTTTTTTTCATTTAAAAGTCATCATGTTACTTTTATGACATAAAATGCAATGAAAGATAAGAAAACACCACCTCTCAGAGTTTTTAAGCCTATTCTCATATTGAGAATCTTTATTCCATATTATACTTTTTGCCCCTCCTATATAAGGCTTTTTTATGTGTTCACTGACTATTTTTTTCCCCAAGCTACACTTTTGATGAAGGAACTTTTAAATTTAGAGGTGCTATATCTTTTTCTAGTTACAAGTTCATTTGTTTCTAAATGAAATATTTTGCTTTAAAATGTATATACATTACAGTGTGATAAACCTGACCTCATATGGCATTTTTCACCCATATAAGTTGTTTTCTCAACTTAGCTGTTTCATTGAAACATGTCTGAAAACCAGGAAGAAGGTTTCATCGTGTTCTCACTTGTGGCTGTTGAGAAGAGCTGACCAGTGGGTTGTCATGGTGCACAGGGACTCCTGTGTCAAGTACTAATGAGTTTATTAATGACTTAAGGCAGCAGTCTTTTACAGGGGATACTTAATTAGAAAGTTTTGCAGTTCTTTGAAGGAAATCAAAACAATAAAATTTTAGAAACTTTTAGAAAAAATTGCAGAAAATAAAACCTGTTTTGCCAGAAAGAAGGGTCATGTATCTGAGGCTGCTAACATACAGAAACCATGTAAGTACAGGAAAGCTGGTACTTTCGAAGGTGGTGATGCCCACAGATAGTGTGGAGACTACAGGATGCTGTTTTTATTTTACAGGGAGATGTCGCCTGAGATCTCCATTTACAAGTGGGTTTTGTACAGCAGTCTTGACTTGTTTCTCTGGCTTACATGGACCAGGACACCCTTCCTCCATGACTAATAGTCTATATCTGCAATGTTGTGGGTTGGTTTCGATAATGTGAATTTTTCACTTTCTCTTTCTGGTGTTGTGTCGAAAATGGTGAACCTCCTCGGGGCTTTGTTCAGGTGGGGTGTGCGTATGTGCATGGGCAAGATAGTTTCATGACAGGAAAAATGATGTGCTCAGTCTCACTAACAGTTGCTCAAATTCTACTGTTTAATCAGTGATTTCAACGAACATTGCATCCTCTGCTTCAGGTTTTTGTAGAAGCTAGCAAATTGGAAAAGTAGATAAAGTAAAGAAGAAGAATTTTGGTAAAACAGTTTATATTGTTACTAGAGGCCCGATGCATGAAATTCGTGCAAGTGTAGGCCTTCCTTCCCCCAGCTGTTGGCACTGGCTTCTCTCTGGCACCAGAGACTCGGGTTTCCCTTGCAGCCCTAGCTTCATCCAGAAGGACGTCCGGTCTAATTAGCATATTATGCTTTTATTATTATAGATACTATATATCTCCAAGTCATGAAAGTGTGGTGATCAGAAAGACATCCATAGAGTCTTTTATAAGATGGTGGCATCTTCTTCTTCTCTCATTCCCAGACTGCAGGGAGTGCTGGCCCTTGCCCTGTTCATATTCGGGTGGGGAGATCTCTGGCTGGAATTGAGAAGACCTCATTTCTGTTTCCATATTTGCTGTTTTCAAGTTGGGTCACCTTGATAATTCTCTTTACACTGGGCCTCCGTTTCTATAATGCGTGCACGGGTATTAGATGGTCTTCCAAGACTCAAATAGAAACTTAGCATCATTTTGAGGTGGCAAATATGGGTTTGCAGTCACACATGACTATCATTGGATCTCTACAGGGACAGTTATGACTTTGGGCAGTGGCTTTGCTTTTCTAATCGTAGTGTCTGTGTCTAAGTGTCTATCTTCTTATGCATTGTGAGCCATAAACAAGAGCACATCTGAAAGTTTCCCCAGTGTCTCAGTGAGAACAGTGTGCTTTCCTGGGTCTGGCTTTGTGCATGAAGACTCCTCCTCTGCAGCAGAGAAGAGAGCAAAGTAGTAGAAATACTGTGGTTCTTGGGAAGGCAACCCTCTTTTGACTTCAGTATATCCCTAAATGCTGCTGGGAACCTTTTTAGACAGTGAACATCCTGACTAGGTGGGCTGGGGCCAGAGACCATGAGGTGCTCTGAAATCTTAGCATGTTTTCTTGGGCAAATGAGTCCTGATTTCCAAAGAGGAGAACAAGAATGAAACCTGCTGTTATTTAGCAAACCTATCCATAATCTGTACAACATCAAAACATTGGTTGGTTTCCATTTAGTGCATATAAGATAAGCTAACAATGAAAACAGATTTTATTTTTACTGTTCATGGCATATTTTATTAACATATAATTTTTGTCCCTAAAGAGCCTAATCATTACAGAAGGAAAGCTTTTGGGCATCAAACAATACATTAAAATTATAGTAAAATAATGAAGTTATACCTGAAGCTCTAGCATAGGTGTCAGGTGAGGTGGTACATGGTTTCTTTGATAGTGGCTATTTTGTTGGAAGTTAAAAGACTTTTTAGTGAGATTTTTAAAAGTTAACATAACAGATATGTAGCATTTTGCCACTTCTACTTAAAGGTGAAAATATATTTTATTTATACTTTTAAAATATTTTAGTCAAAACATCAAGATTAAAAAACACCCCAAACTCTTGATTTCATCTTTAAAGGATAAATTTCATTGTTACCCAATTTCCCTTTTTGATTTTTTTTTCCATAGCTCTTTAGCTTTGTTACTTCTGGAACTCCAGTATATAGCTCTTGATGTTCAAGATACCATTTTTAATTCATACTTTTGTTTTCTAGCCAAGTAGTTTTCTTCTCTCCTTTTTTCTCCCCACATGTGAATATCCCACCCTATGGTAGATGAACCCCATACCTGGATCTTGCATATGAAATCTGTGGAAATTTGGGTTTGTTGAATGTATAAATGTGACTGAGCCTAAAACTTTATTATTCATACTTTCTTCATTGGTTTCTGTACCCAATAAAGGCAGATCCCTTCAGTTCCTGGAGGTCTTGCTCATGTGCATCCCTCCAGAGGTCTTCCCTGAGCACTCAAGTCAGTGGACTGCACCTCCGTCCCCCATCCTTCATGATTGTCCTTCGTAGCTCTTAGCCCCACATGACCTGTCATATAAATATTCAGTCAGTGTTGCACCCATTTAGGAAGCCTGTGGGTGACAGTAGAGACTTGGTTTATTTGTCCATGGCTCTGTTGTCAAGGCCTGGATTAGAGAGTGCTGAACCACATTAGGCACTCAATAAATACTTCTTGAATGAATGAGTGATTCTAATCCAACCTGTATTTCTGGATAGTAATTTAGAGGTCAGTAAAAGCAGTTCCCATGATACAGATTCCATGTGTCTGCCAAGCATTATTTATGATGTTCTTTGGTTTGCATAACAAACTAGGGTTCCTCCCATAAGATATACTTTGAAGAGAAATTAACATTTAGTAGCTGTTTATAATTATTGTTATAAACTTAGTTTATGGCAATGATATCTTAATAGAACCGATTACTCAAATGCTGTCTTTGCTCAAATATCGATTGTACAGTTTTCCCTCGGAGGTGTTTGTACTTTAGTCATAGTTGTGCCGTCTGCCTGTCCTGGAGATATTTATTTAAATCACAGTTATTGACATATTTCCTTCTTTTTTACAAGCTGCAAGTATGTTTTTTAATAAGAGTGTCATCTGATACTAAGAATTTAATTATATTCTCTTCATGATGAAGAGTCTGACAATTAGAGATATGTCCTAAGTGGCTGCATAGTTGTATGTCTCTTATACATATTAACTAGAAATATGTCACGTCATCATGGGAAGGGTAGGAGTCAGGCCCACCTGAGTGTGACCCAAAAGCAAGGGCAGGAGGCCTAGCACAAGGTGTGGGCCATGGCAATTGGTCCTGGTGACCAAGATTAATGAAACTCAGATGGGTTTTAATTAGTGCAGCCGCAGTCATCAATTATCTGCTGCACACAAATATTGTTATATTTGGGAAATTCTTGATTTATTTTATTCCACTGGCCAGCAGATTTAGATGAATGAGTTCTCATCATAAACATTCTGAGAAAAATCGCTGGAGGCCACAGTTTATTATTTAGGACACAATCAGCAAGAGTGAACAACACAGAACAAAATGTTGGAAAGTACGCTCAGCATTAATTTGGAAATTGTGCTGAAATGTTTGGCGGCCGCGGGTTGTCAGAAACCTGGGGGGGCGTCTGTACCAAATTCTGAGCAGTCTGTCAAGAAGGGAGCTGCCATGCTTCAGGCTGAAGGGGTGCAGCACCTGTCAGTGTGCATGCGCCTTAGATCTGTGTGCCCCACCCGCCACACTGTAAGCACGTGCTTTAGCAGAAGAATGGACAGGTACCCATCATGTCACAGAAGAGAAAAAAGCAGCACTTTCTGAGCATAAAAAAGGTCTCTGTTCATCAGTGTACCTGTGACTTACCTACTCTCGCACATGTTTGTTATGGGTTTTATTTTTGTTGTAGTTTTTGACATTTTTAGCCTTGAATTAAACAAGTTTAAGAAATATATACAACTTTTGAGGGGAAGGAATACTATAGACCATTGTTTTCACATGTTGGTAACTAGCTGTATCAAACAGATATTTTTAACATTCTTGAATTAAATTGGGAGCAAAATCTGGAATTATTATTAGAATAAAGGCTGTTTTTAAATTTATGTAAATTTTGTATATTTGTAATTTAATCTCCTGAACTCTGTAATTTAGTGAGACTGCCTAATGCAGAGTTTCAGAAATGATAGGTCAGTATGAAACATCACTTCGTTCTTTTACTTTCTCACAGTAGGAAATCTCTGTCAAATTCTTATTCAGCAGACAAGGACAAAGAAAGACGTGAACTTGGCTTACATAGTTGTCTAAATTACAGAGTATAATGTGGTAGCCAGGGTTGCTTTTCTGAAGGATGGGTTATAAGTCATAACCAAGGCCTTATAACAAATCTGTTGCAAATAATGTTTTTAAAGTCTTGTGGCATGGTAATCAATTTATGTGAGGATAGGATTATTCCACATCTGAAGTACACTCATTAAAATGTTCTGAGTCTTGTCTTATGTGTAAGAAAAAAAGGGACATCTCTAATACTTTCAACAATAAAGGTAAATTATAAAAAACAAGATTTCTGTTTCTTGAATAATCATTTCATGGTCAATTTATAGTTTAACGAATCAGTCAAATTTATTAACATCACAATTTAATCCAAATCAGGATTCCCAAAGGGAAAAAAAGGTGAGGTCCGTTTCAGGTGTAGGTAGGTAGCAGTGGCTAATATTGGTTCTTGCTGAGGAGATCCAGTTTTGTCGCTAGAAAAGGAAGAGAATGTAGTAAATGCTCGCACATGTTCTTTACAGTAGGTTGGAATGGCTGTTATCACATCGGCATTGTCAGAGAGTTGGCAGTTGATGCTCTCAGCTCCATAGTGAGCAAAAGGTTAGTGACTGATCACATTGCGGAGGTGATCATGGCCTGGATTATCTCAGTTCTTAGAGAGCCTGTGAGGAGTTTACATATTGAAGGGAAGCCATTAGATAATTTTAAATGGTTTTGTGGAAGCATTCATTCATTATTTACTTTCTAGACCTCATAATATTTCCCTGCCATATATTTGATGGTCTGTACATTTTTGGTGGATTAATGAGTGAGCCCCAACCCAAGTCAGTCTGCCTGGCTCCTTTACTGGGTCAACAAAAGTGATTCATTCCTTAATTTTGTTTTGTCAGTTGTAAAATAAGTGCTGGATTAGATAATTTTTAAGATTATATGGTATTAAAATTCTTTGATTACAGTGTTTCCTCTGAGAAATGTCTCTGCTAATTAGCATAAGATGAGGTACCTATTTGGAGATGAATGAATTGTTTACAGAATTCATATTTTTGCTCTACAAATATTGATAATTTTGTAAGAAACATTTTAAAATTTATTTTCAGTTTTGGAACATATGGCATAAATATTAGTTTATGGATTCATTTGCCATTTCTGAGCTTTAGCTATTATGGCATAGTGATATATTAATTTTCCCATGAAAATTAATCTCTTAAAATTTTTAATTCAGATTTTGTTTTCCTCAATTTATTTTATTTTTATTATAATGTATATGTGAACATACACTACATATCTATATTATCTACTTATCTACATATTGTTATTTTTTTCATATATATTATTATCTGATATATATATTTCTTATACACATATGATGTAATTTTAAGAATAGTGGTAGATACCATCACCCAGGTTACTGTGATGTAGCTTGTGACATCCAAATCTTCCAAATCTTCTGTGTGCTTCTCTCTGATTACATCCTTTTCTCCAGAGTGACCACTCTTCTTATTTCTGTTAATCATATTGAACATTGACTATTTAAACCCTGTATGAGCAGTTTATAGATTAGAGAAATATGTCTTCTTAGATTTTTTTTCTCAGTATTGTTTTTAATTTCTGGTCTTTAGAAAACCTAGTTATCTGTTATCATCTTAGAAATTTATGCTATTAGTATATTTAAATGTGATTTTAAAACCCAACATATTAGTAACTTATTTTAAGTGAGTGCACTGATAAATAAGAATTTTTATACAAACATTTGCAAAGCATTCTATCTAGGTTTTTCCTAATATTTTTGTTCTATTCTGTGAATTAAGTTACATTTATATATGAACTTTCATTACAAAAGTACATTATTCATTTGAAAACACATACCTTTATCATGCCAGAAATATCTGACCATTGTGAATGCTTATTGCTCAAGAAGGAAATCCAAAACCGGATTTTTAATAATAAAACAAGACATATGTTTTAAGTTGTTAAATGGTCTTTGGAAAATAGAGGTTGCATAATTTAAACAATAATCACAAAAGCTTTGGGCTTTTGATTATATCATATTTAATGTTTTGAACAATTCTGTCTTTTTGTTTTTATACTCAAAAAAGCTATAATGGTGAAATTATTCTTAACCTTTAGTGTTTTATAACTTTAGACATAATTTATAAGGATAATGACATGAATAAAATATGCTGATATTTAATACATATAAATTATGTTTGCAAATTTAATTTTGGGGGACTATATGATGATTCCATAAGTTTCTCAAAAGTTGTGATGGATTCTGTAAAAATATGAAATACCATCTAGCGTAATAGCTTTCTATGTAATGACTGCAGCCTAGTATAAATGAACTGGCTTTTTTCGAAGCCTGTGCTTTCAGGCTGAGGTTGTGGCGGGCAGGAGGGCGGGAATACACAACACCAGGAGAAATTTGGTGATGGAAGCCATACTTTAAGTTTTTGCTTTCTCCCTTTCAGTTTAGCTGGATACACACCTCTCACACTGAATTGCCACGTTATCACTTTGTCATGGGCTGTGACAATACCCTAACAATGGGAATCTTCCCTTTTGTTTATAACACTTAAATATGTCTTGGCCATTAGAACTTTTCCCTTTCTTTTGTGAATAAAATTGTTTTGCACTGACTTTTGTATTCTAGCGAGGAGAAAGAAAAGCAACCCTATTTCCTATTACAAATTATCATAAATATTGGAGATGCAGATTTTTCTTAGATCATTAGCATATCATGCTGCGACCCACACCAGAATGTACCATTAACAAAGCCGCCTTCATGTAATTAATGTAAATAATATGGAACTACAGCTTGAGTTACCCAGTCAGCCTTGGCGAAAAGCATTTGTCATAACGCATCATCTGAGGAGCCCGGCCTCAATTCAAATTAAACTTCATGGGTTTGCCCCTTTATTTTTCCTCTCACACTATAAATTTCTGTGAAACATTTATGACTATAAATTTCTCTGAAACACCTATATAGGAGAAGAAAGCAATCTAGTAAGCTGAAATTAAAATTTTATTATTTACTGTGCCTGTGCTGCGGAGGACAATTAGTATCTTCATAAAGGCAGAGCCGGAGACCCTGGGAGTGCAGCGAGGGTCCCCTCCCGTCCTGAGAAGGGTTTGCTGTCCTCTGCAGCTGCCAGCACATCTGAAGTATGGCTTCTGCCTGCCATTCGCTACTATTGCCCTCTGACTCCAAAACACAGAGGAGCGCTGTAAATTTTTCATGAAGAGGTTTCAGTCTGTAAAACAGCAAACAGGAATAATGTTTTAAATGCAATCATTGTCAAGTTTGAACAATGTAATTTATCAAGAGAGCAGTTTGTACTATATAATAAGTTTCATATATTAATACAATTTTTCATCTGATGTCAGGCTTCTGATTTATGAATAGCCCATGATCTAAGGTGATCATTGAATTATAATTCAAGTAATAAGAAGCCAGGAACAAGACACTGGAACTGCTACCCTGCATTAGCTTGCATGCCACCAAGCCAATTTACTAAACAACCGTGGGCTAAATGATACAGTTTTTCTAATTCAAAGAAGGCACTCGTTAATTAGATAAAGGCTAAAGCTCTCATTATTTTTAAATGATTTAAGAACGGGTAAAGATCTTACAGCTTATACTGCAACTCTAATAGTTCTCTGCTTACTGCCTTGTAATAAGAGTATTAAAGACAGATGGGCCAGGCCGATTTAAACCAATTACAGCATTTCTTGTACACCAGTAGCAGTGACTATTCACGGGCACATCAGATGCTAAGATTCGACATGTTTCAGATGGCTGAGACACCACTGATTAATGTGATTTATGAATAAGCGGTTTTCTTCTGCTCAGTTTTAGGGAATCATCACACCTCTGGACTACAGTTAGTCAGTAGTTCTTTAGACTTAGTTCTTACATCTGAGTAATTTTTATAAGTGTTTTTATAGATACTTAACTTTCTGATGTGCCAAAGTGAAAACATTTAAAAAAAAATTGTTTATTTATGGAGTACCTGGTAAGTAGCAGGTACTGACTGGGCTGGGCCCAGGCGGCATCTGAACTCATTGAGTGAGTTTCCTTTTAATCATCTTGATTCCTGTGATGGCAAATGGATAGCAAATTCTGGACAAAAGTCAGGCCATTGTTAGAGTTTAAAAAATTGAATACATAGCACATTCTTCTAAGAATTTGAATTTGCTTTATAGTAAATATAGTCAAATTTTGGAGTACATAAAAATTCCAAGTCATAAAGTAGCTAATGTTTTGTGAAAATTAATGAAGTACTGAGTACTTGAGTCCTTTGTCTATATACTTTTACTACTTAATTGCATTTACTCTTATGTTGATGGCAAATACCTTGTATGATGTCTGCTTGTGGAGCCATCCATTTCCTTGTGGCAGGGTTGGCTGGATGCTCTTCTCTGCCTCTCTCTCTCTCCCTTTCTTCCTCCACTCCAGGTAATAGTGATAATGAAAAATGTTCACATTTTATCACCCAGTTGTCCATAAGTATTTTCCTTGACTTAAAGAATTCATTTCCGTTGTTTACTCACTATATAAATTTTCCAGGATGCCTTAAATATCATTGGGTTTTCCTTTTCCTTGTCAGTCTCTTCTCATTTGTTTTTGTTACTGGCGTGATCAGCCTCAAATTCAGCTGATTTTACCTATAGGAAGCATCTGCCTTGTACATAGAGAGGGGCCACGCCACCTATCCTGAAAAAATAGTCACTGGCTGATACTTCTTTATAGTTTGAATTGGCAACCCCTTCACAAATGTGTTTTGTAAAATTGACAGTCTTTGGAAAAATAGGAGGACTTGTGTGTTACCTTCGGCCCTGCCTGGGGGCTGCCAGTGACTATCCTCTGTGATCTTACAGACAGCGGCATCCTTCTCTTCTCACACTTGCTTAGCCACCTTCCCTTCTTTGCTCATCCCAGCTTTAATTAGTTATTTCAATATTATTGGGCATATGCTTGTGATGAAAGATGCACCTGCCTATAAGGAAATCTGTATATCAGAGGGTTCAGATTCTTCTACATTCCTCCTCTGTTGCCCTTATTTTTGTAGTTTTTAAAAAAGTCCTTATCTGAGCAACAACAAGATATGTTATTAATGGACCCTGAGTAGAACAAGTTATTTGTTACAGTAACTTTTGACCTGCTTAATAAGTACTCACACTGTGCAGTGGAGTTTTTATTGTGCTCTGCAGTGCATGGCTATGAAGTGAAGTACATAATAAAATAAAAGCAATAATGTGGATATTTCTGAGGGATCCATCAGCACTGACCTGCAGCAACATATTTCATGTGGTTTGTCTGGGTGTGAATGTTTGAAAGTTATAGCTGAAATTACTGGAGACAATATTGTGTTTATGACTCTGATCGTGTACCATTGAAGGGAACCTCACTCTGTGTGATCCCACAACTGTTTCTATGACAGTTCATTAGTGTTGGTGTCAAGAAACAAATGAAAAGACGAAATACATTTAGTTTTAGGCAATAAGGCAGTTTAAGCTAAGCAGTGGTATTTAATGTATAGGTGTAAAAAGTGAACGTAGACCCATTCTGATAGGGAAGAGGAGAGGACAGGTCATTTGGTAGTTGTAGGTAGGTTTTGATGTGTGTGGAATGTTCAGGTCTGTGCTTCCTAAGATCATTAATTTCACTCCAGGTGGGTTTTTGCAGGAAAGGCAGGAAGGTGGTTTTGGGGGACGGGGGAGAAACTCTCTTCAGTAGAACACTGTGGGTTGGTTGTACGGATGCTCGTCTTGAGAATGGAACTGCTTCATATTGGGGGAGATTGCCAGTTGAATCTGAAAAATACATTTATCTGTAAAAAGATAAATTACTAGTTTGAAATATAATTTGTGTTTTCTTGTCTCTCTTTCTTATCATATTTTACATATCTTGAGGAAGGAGGCCTGTGTCCTATTTATCTTTGTGTTTCCAGAACACAAGATAGGATCTAGTCCATAGCGGATGTTCCGGAGACTGTTAAATTAATATTAATAGTAGTGGAGATACGTGACTTTTTTCCTTGCGACAGCTCCCAAATAGTGTGAGGCCGAGGAAGCCCATTAAGAAACAAATGGATTCCTAACCTTCGAGTTGAGATGTGCAGCACTGTCTTTCAAATGATTGCTGCCTGTTTTTTTTCTTTATTAAAAGGAAATCCATCTGTTTTGATCAGCCAGGCCATTTTGAGTGTTTTCATTTGTATGAAAACCTCATGCTTGTATTTTTTGAGAGGTATGTAATTATAGAATAATTAATTTCATCCAGAAGAGTTTGTAACTCTGCTTTTAGTGAGTCGCAGAACCTTGGTGTTATTATTGTTATTATTACTATTATTATTATTATTGCTATTCCTTAACTGACCAAAATATAAAATCACCCATTTTCAGCAAGTTCATAGCAATTAATTCATGAATATTTTTTTGTGTACTATTTCTGTTGCTGCCAAAGTAAAATTTTAAGCCACATTTTTAGACTCCTCAACATTCACTAGTGTGTTGATTCTCTAAATTTTGTTTTGAACTTTGTAGCGGGGTAGGAAAGATTAAGTGGTACATAACTTTTCGACATTAGTTCAGCTTTGTGCTGTGATTTTATATGACTGTGTAAGTCACTGGTGTTTCATTTCATGGATAGAAATATGGAAATATTGATTAAAACAAGGCAACTATAAAAATAGCAATAAATTTTTTATGTGATTATGCTTTATATTTAATTTTATAAATAAAACTATTAGCTTTAAAAATCATTATATACTATTGAATTATTTCAACAGTAATACACACGCACAAAGTATGTTAAAATGACTCAGCCTTCCATATATGCCTTAGGAGCCATCATTAGAAGACCTTTTGAAGCTGTCTTTTCCCCATCCATTGTGTCCACCACATTTTATACGGCCCAGCATCCGGCAGGAAGAAAACCTGATTGGACCTCCAGGAAGTGCTCTGATGTTAATCAGCCTAGTGTGCAAGACAGGAAAGCCGATAGTCCGAAATTGCACTTTAAACTAAGACAGACTGTCAGTCTTGGGGAATGGTGGGGAATGGCCTATTTATGTAATCAGATACTAACCCTGGGAGGAAGCTGCCAACACATTCTTGTTGTGTAAGCAGCAGGCAAACTGTGCTTTATCTGACAGACAGTGTGTAAATCTGTCCATGCAAACACCCAAATGTGTAGTTTGCTCCTAGCCACTGTAATAATCTGCTTATTTTTGTCTGCTAGAGCAGTGACATCACTCAGCAGAATGTGCCGCAGACATGAGGCGCAGATAAGACAGCTTTGGTGTCCGTCATTCACCCCTTGATTGGCAAGGAGATAAATAGGAATTTACTAGAGGTTTCCTTTCAGCTGAAACAATGGACAACGTGCTCTGGACAGGAATAACTTTGTTGAGCTTGGTTATTTTATAGCTGGAGGCAATGGATAGAATACACCATGTTTAGTTATAGTTTCTAGGTATAAGTAACCCACCATATCAATAACTATCGAGTGGTTCTATCCAAAGGGAATCTTCTTTAATTTGTTAAGATGCCTTTCTCGCTATTTATTTGTACTTATTTCATTGACTTTTATACATGTTATATTCAGCACCCTTTCATTTTTAATTTTAAAATCACCTTGTATTATTTCATTATTTGTTCACTGAATAGTAATGACTTCATGAATGTGGATATTTAACTAAAAATCGGTAAATTAAATGTATTCTTGAGGAGAAATTGAATTTTTTATCTTATGACTTTAAAGTCAAAGAGAGTTAAAGGTGAATTCACCATTTTCATATATTTATTCAATGAGAATAGAACACCTTTCACTGAAAGATCTGTACTATATTCTTAATAATTGTGAGTAGCATTTTCTTTTTTATTCACTCAATGGATAAGCAATGTAACTTTAGGAATTTTCTTTTATAGTACTGTTAGATTATTTACATTGTTTAAATTTCATTCAAATCTTCAGATTGGTTTTATCAAACAAATGATTTCTGTGCTAATTATAAGTAATGATTGGCAGCATTATTGATTATTTTAAAAAAGGGGAAACCCCAATACTGTACCATAGTTTTATGATCAGTAACTTTATAGGACACTCCTTTGAACTCTCACCAGGGAAAGCTAGCTGTCAGTCAGATTGAGCTGAGGGTTGCATATGCCGTAGCTGAGCCACCAGATAGAGACTGTCTTGCCTATACAGGGTTTTTATAGAATTTTAACAGCAGTCATAGAGAAGTAAAAAATGTACAAAAGCGTATATCCTGACACACTGGTATCAGCCTTGTGGATAAGTGCACAATTACATGAGATGGAGTTGTATTCATCTTCATTTTGATTGCACATGTGCCAAAATACAAAGTGCATCATTGTATCTTTATTGAAACTACTAGAGGCCCGGTGCACGAAATTCGTGCACTGGGGATGGGGGGTCCCCTAGCCCGGCCTGTGCCCTCTCACAGTCCGGGACCCCTCCCTCCTTACCGCCCACCTGCTTGCTGCTTCCTACCGCTTGGCTTGCTGCTCCTTAGTTCTGCCGCAAAGGCTCCCGCCACCGCTGCTGCACTCACCAGCTGTGAGCCCTGCTTCTGGCTGAGTGGCACTCCCCCTGTGGGAACACACTGACCACCAGAGGGCAGCTCCTGCATTGAGCGTCTGCCCCTTGGTGGTCAGTTCATAGCCACCAGTCATTCCACCATTTGGTCAATTTGCATATGAGGGTTTTATTATATAGGATAGGATATTGAATGTGAACTGTAAATGAAAAATAAAATGTAAAAAAGAACCAAATAAAATTTTAGATCTGAAAATTTTTTAATATATATATATATATATATATATATATATATATATTTAATTCTCACCCTAGGATGTTTTTAAAATTGATTTTTAGAGAGAGAAACATCAATGTGACAGAGAAATACCAGTAGGCTGCCTCTGCACCTGCTGACCCACTGGGATTTAACCTAAACCTAAGTATGTGCCCTAACCTAGAATCCAACAGGAAATCCTTTGGTGTACAGGTTGAGACTCTGACCAATTGAGCCACCTGGCCAGGGCAGATATGAAAATTTTTTTTAAGTGTACCTCCAGGTCCTGGTCAGTGTGGATCAGTAGTTAGAGTGTCCTCCCACGCACCAAAGGGTCATGGGTTCGATTCCAGGTGAGGGCACATACACGAGTTGTGGGTTCCATCCCTGTCAGAATGCTTGGGGAACTTTCTCTCTCCCTTCCTCTCTCTCTAGAATCAATGAAAAAAACATATCCTTAGGGGAGGACTTAAAAAGAAAAAAAATGCTGGTTTGGTTGAGTGGATAGTGCTTCTGCAGGCGGACTGAAGGGTACTGGGTTGGTTTCCAATCAAGGGCATGTACCTGGGTTGCAGGCTCAATCTGGGCCCTGGTCCGAGATTCAGCAAGAGGCAACCAATTGATGTCTCTCACATTAGTTT
Organism: Myotis lucifugus; assembly: GCF_000147115.1. NCBI lineage: Eukaryota > Metazoa > Chordata > Mammalia > Chiroptera > Vespertilionidae > Myotis > Myotis lucifugus. The sequence continues at coordinate 2,907,922 of NW_005871130.1, forward strand.
CTTTCTTTCTCCCTCCCTTCCAATCTCCGGGAAAAAAAAAAAAATCAATGCAAAAATGTCCTCAGGTGAGGATTAACCAAAACAAACCAACAAACACCCATCCCCAGTGTGATTATTGAAGGAGCATATGAAGTATTTGTTGACTGAGCAGGAAGGGATGGGACTTCACTTTCTAACTTTTTTAGCAACTCTGCAAGCCAGAGGGTTTATTTTTTATTTTAATTTTTATTGATGGATTATTTTAGAGAGAGGAAGGGAGCGAGAGAAACACCAGTGTGTTGTTCCACTTATTATGCTCTCTTTGGTTGCTTCTTGTCTGTGCCCTGACCAGGATCCAACAGGCAACCTTGCTGTATCAGGAAGAGGTTCTAACCCACTGTGCTGCACGCTGCCTGTCAGGGCCCCTCAACAAAACCCCTCTGGCTGCCCTGGCCCCTGCTGTGGGCCAGAGCTCCTCTGCCACAGCAAAGGTTTGGGTTCCATTCTGCCAGGGCACCTACTTAGGTTCCGGGTTTGATCCCCGGTTGGGGCTGACTGCTGCTCAGGAAGTGACTGAGGACCGTGTGCTCTAGTCATTCGGTGGGGAGCTGGGGTTCCATTGCCAACCTGGCCGACTCTGATCTCCGCTACCCCCGCTCCTACATCAAGGACGACTTCAACTATGGCAGCTCTGTGGCCTCCAGCAGCGTACACATCCGCATGGGTAGGTCACCCTCTCATGGCTCGCCAGGCGTGGCTGCTGTGCGGTCGCCCCAGAGGCGGATTTCCGGGTTCCCAGGGAGAGCGCCTTCCGCCCCGGACTCCCAGGGAGAGTGGGGTCGGAGGGAAAGCACTTCGCCAGGAGCGGAGCACCCATCCCTGTGCAGGGCTCGCAGGGTTTGTGTCTCCGATCCTGCCCCCAGCAGCCCCAGCACTGTGGTGGCGGGGCTTTGGGCTAACTGGGTTCAGGGGCCCCCCTTGGGGGTTTTGTGTCTCTGATCCGGGCCCCCAGCAGCCCCAGTGGCCATGGTGGGCAGGGCTTTGGATCTACTTGGGGTGCCAGGGCTGCTGGATGCCAGCCAGGCCTTTTGGGTTTGGGCTTCTGATCCCTCCAGCAGCCCCAGCACCATGATGGCGGGGCTTGGGGCTGCTGGGTGCCGGGCCTGCAGGTTTGTGTCTCTGATTCTGACCCCAGCATCCTCAGCTCCGTGATGGCGGGGTTTGGGTCTGCTGGGTGCCGGGCTGCGGGGTTGTGTCTCTGATCCCCCCAGCAGCCCCAGCACCGTGATGGCGGGGCTTGGGGCTGCTGGGTGCCGGGTCTGCATGTTTGTGTGTCTGATCCGGCCCCCAGCAGCCCCAGCACCAAGGTAATGGGCCTTGGGGCTGCTGGGTGCCGGGCCTGCTGGTTTGTGTCTTCGATCAAGCCCCCAGCAGCCCCCAGCACCACCTCAGCGGGGCTGGGGGCTGCTGGGTGCCGGGCTCCCCTGCATGTTTATGTCTCCAATCTGGCTCCCAGCAGCCCCCCAGCATCGAGGTGGCGGGGCTTGGGGCTGCTGGGGCCTGACGGGAGACATAAACACACAGGGCTTCCATCAGGCTTCGCTGCTCCGGCCCCGGAGCCGTCAGGCTTTGTTCTGCCACTTGGAGCCTACGCATGCAAATTAACCTCCCTCTTTGTTGGATTAATTTGCATAGTCTCCTGATTGGCTGGATAGCGTAGCGGAGGTATGGTCAATTTACATGTTTGTCTATTATTAGGTAAGATGTACTGCCTTGGCACATGGGACTACCTTCATATACTAGATTTTAATTGGTTTTATTAGTAGTCAGATTTTAATTGGTTTTATTAGTTGTCAAACTGCCACGTTTTCAAATCAACTTACTTTGAAACATATACCCTAAGATTTGATCATCAAATTCTCAGATTTTTACCTCTTTTCTTCTGTTGCCAACTTTGTCCACTAGGTCAGTCCCTGATCTGATCTGTATCAGCTCAGGTCAAAGTTAAAATTCAACCAGAGGACGTGTTTCCTTCATAGCAGTTGACATATGCTGGTGTTTTCACTCTCCTTGTTCCCCAGAGGAAATATTCCTGATTATCTTTCACCTGGACTTTTATTTCAGGTGCTTTACTTATACCTTCGACTTCGAAGTGAGCATGTGTATATTATTTAGTGCTCCATTGTAGATTATTTTTGAAGAATAGTAGATGCCAATAATTGATAAAAATTTATTATGAAAAGCTAGAGGCCTGGTGCACAAAATTTGTTCACAGGGGCAGGTCCCATCAGCCCGACCTGCTCCCTCTCGCAATCCGGGGGGATGTCCGCCTGCCGGCTTAGGCCCACTCCCTGTTGGGATCAGGCCTAAGCCGACAGTCAGATATCCCTCTCACAGTCTGGGACCCCTCGCTCCTTACCGCCCGCCTGCTTGCTGCTCCTTACCACTTGGCTCACTGCTCCTTAGTGCTGCCGTGGAGGCAGGAGAGGCTCCCGCCACCGCTGCTGCGCTTGCCAGCCGTGAGCCTGGCTTCTGGCTGAGCGGCACTCCTTCTGTGGGAGCGCACTGACCACCAGGGGGCAGCTCCTGCGTTGAGCGTCTGCCCCCTGATGGTCAGTGCGCATCATAGCAACCGGTTGTTCTGGTCAATCCGCTGTAATGGTCATTAGGCTTTTATTATATAGACTAGAGGCCAGGTGCACGAAATTCGTGCACGGGTGTGTGTGTGTGTCCCTCAGCCCAGTCTGCACCCTCTCCAGTCTGGGACCTCTCACAGTCCAGGACTGCTGGCCGCCAACTGCTCACCTGCCTGCCTG
>NW_005871130.1:2910847-2956754 GCF_000147115.1 Myotis lucifugus
CTGGCACCTCTACTGCCCTCCCTTGCCAGCCTGGTCACCGCTAACTGCCCTCCCCTGCCAGCCTGGTTGCCCCCAACTGCCCACCCCTGCAGGCCTGGTCACCCCTAACTTCCCTCCCCTGCAGGCCTGGTCTTTCCCAACTGCCCTCCCCTGCTGGCCATCTTGTGTCCACATGGGGGAAGCCATCTTTGACCACATGGGTGTGGCTATCTTATTTGTTGGAGTGATGGTCAATTTGCATATCACTTCTTTATTATATAGGATGTTAGTGATATTTGGAGATTTACCACACATCTCTGGATATTCTAGGGGTTGGTTTGTACAAACGAAGGTACTAGCTCTTCTGTCTTTTAGTTCTTAGCTCTTAAGCAGGTTTTTGTGATATCATCTTGTGAATTCCAGTGGAACACTTCCTCTGCTCTTCTGGTTATCCTATATAATAAAAGGCCAATATTCAAATTGTCCAAACGGCAGAACAACTGGTCACTATGAAGCACACTGACTACCTGGGGTCAGACGCTCAACACAGGAGCTGCCTCCTTGTGGTCAGTGCACTCCCACAGTGGATGTGCCACTCAGCCAGAAGCCGGGCTCACAGCTGGTGAACGCAGTGGCTAAGGATGTCCGACTGTCATCTTAGGCCTGTTCTCCCTGGCAGTCGGATATCCCCCAAGGGCTCCCGGACTGCGAGAGGGCGCAGGCCGTGCTGAGGGACGCCCCCACCGCGTGCACTAATTTCGTGCAACAGGCCTCTAGTCCTATATAGTAAAAGGCTAATACACAAATTGTCCCTTCGACTGGAAGTTCAACTGGGAGTTCTACCAGGAGTTCAAACAGGGGGCGGGGCTGACCGGCCAACGGCCCGCACCCCTCCCCCTGGCTTCCCCTGCCCCCGATCACACTCCCCCATCAGGGGCCGGGGACAGCTGGCCAACAGCCCACAGCCCTTCCCCCCAGCCAGCCCAGCCTGATTGTTCCTGATCAGGCCGGGCTGGCCGGACCCCACCTGCGCACGAATTCGTGCATCGGGCCTCTAGTATAGTATAAAAATCTCCTTTATTCCTTTTATTGTTATGACTTTCTATCCTAGTCTCTCAGTTTTAGCGGGGGGGTGGGGGGGGTGGGGGGGTTGAATCCAGTATTTGATCCAGCACCTGCTTTCTGTAAGGCCTAGAGCAGCTGATTTTATGGTGTTGGTTACAGCAAGCACTTTCTGTTCCTTTGGTGTTATTATCATCTCACCTCCCCTCCCTATACTTCTGGTTTTGTATTATGCAGCTATGCCTGCCAAAATAATGATTAGTGTTACTTCTGTTGGTTTGGTTTACTGCATTAGATAATTAAAGAATAAAGATTCTGTAGTCCCTGCCTCCTGGAAGTTGGCTCTCTTTGTTCCAGTGGAGTTAACTAGCATTTGGATGCATATAGATCCCACGCTTAGAGATGGGCCTTGGAATATTATGTAGCTAGCATTTCTCACTAGTATGATGGCTGCTTGATCTTATCCAGATATAGGCAACTGACTCTTCCCCGGAGCCCTTCTTTCCTTTACTGGAGAGGGACAGCCTCTGATAGCGCCACTTCACAATCTTCGACTTCCCTACACCTTATCCATAAGGCTGGACTCAGTGGAATTTCAGTGGAAATTAGGTTTTATTTTTAGGACATATTCTAGAGGTATTTTATTCCAGCTGCATGTACATGTGTAGAAATTCAGGCTGAAGTACTGTCAAGGCATCGATGTCACAGCCATGTTGGTGTCCAGGCAGCTGTCCACCTCATTCTGGGCATGGCCTCCTTCAACAGCTCTCTTTGTGGTTTAAAATATGTCACCGGGAAGGTCATTTATCAGAAACTTCTCGCCATCTTCTGGATTTTTGATAAAATTTAGTTATATACAATTATTAAATTTTAGGAATGTTTCTTAGTACATCATTTTCATACCCTTCATATGATCCTACTGTGAAAGATACTAAGACATTACAGAGCATTTTATGTGTCTCTAAATTGTTTGGAATCTTTTAGGGCATGTACGTGTAGGAAAGTAGAGAATAATTAAAAAGTCCACGTGCATATGATGGTGTGGAGTGGACAAATGAGTGGCACATAGTCACAGCAGCATCAGGATGCTTCAGGGAGAGCTGGTCTGCCAGTCTCCACGTCTGGTAATGCCTTCTTATTGAGCACCCAGAACTGTCCCTTTTACAATTGTGATTATGTGGTTACTCACAGCAATCAGAAGATCCTTTAATTGTGCGGACAGTATACATGATTAGCTGTCAGCTCTGTGGCATTCACAGTATAAGCTTATAAAGTCATTGAATGGTGATGTCTGAACTGTCTGAATATAAATATGGTGAGGTTTCCACTTCAAAAATTGAAAAGCCAAAACATCTTCCTTCCTTTTTATAAGTATGGCACAGAAAAACCAACAGTGGATGAAAATAGTGATTCCTTTAAATTTTATTTAAGAATTATTTTGGTTGAACATTTTCTTTATTTTTTTATTTAAAAAAATCTTTATTCTTGAAAGTATTACATATGTTTCCCTTTTCCCACCATTGACCTCAAAATTGTGCTTTTCAAATTCTGTTTGCATGTACATATATATTCTTAAAGATGGAATGTATGTGTGTAAATATTTTCAATGCTGCAGTATATAAAGTACTTTTCCAGAATCGACCTTCCTGTTTGTTCAGGCTTCCCCGGCCTACTTCCCACCCAAGACAATTACTGCTCCCTGCTTTGTGTGCCTGCCCGACTTATTTTCTATTTATTTGTCGTTTCAGACGTGTGTGTGTGTATGTATATGTGTATGGCCTTTGTGTATTTTTTGATAAGTGGATGTTACTTCTGTAGATGTGGTTCTTTTACAGTATTTAATCCATTAATTGAACAGCTATTTGCTAGAAACTGACCATGCTCCAGGCATTGTACGGGGCCCTGGGGTGTTAGCAGAAACTAAAGCTGGCAAGCATTCTGCTGTCAGGAGCCTACACTCCAGCATGGGAAGATTCTCAATAAGTAGAAGTAGAACTCACACATGCCACTATTAAAATTGTGGTGACACAGAGACATAAAAGAGGGAGGTACTGTATTGCAGTTTTTGGTAGGTGGTGAGAGGAAGCCTCAGAGATAAGGTGACAAGAGGAGGGCGCCACATGGGTGTTTCAGGCAGAGCAGAGTCTGGCAGGTGTTCTGAGGTAGGAGTATGTGAGCACAGCTGAGGGCCACACAGTGGCCCTGTGCCCAGAGTGAGGTGTGGGGTGAGGAGTTGGTGACCAGAGCTCAGGCACAAGGAGCTTGGGGGACTCTTCTGGCCTCACTGGCCCCGCCTGATCTTCAGTGAGATCTGATCAAGTGGAACTTTCACTACTGTTCCTACTCGGCCCAAAGCTTCCTCATTATTCCCTTAGGGGGAATACTTTCTGGGACTTTAATTCATTTCCATGTGTTTCAGTCTAAAACAAGCATGTCAAACTCAAAGGCTCACACAGGCCAAATAAACGAGGCATGCAGTCCACAGGCTGCAAGTTTGACATGCTTGGTCTAAAACCTTTAATCAAAAGATAGTAGCAATATAAAGAACTGAATGGCTATGTTTTCTTTTTAGCATAAAGTCTAAAGGGGCAAATACTTTGACTTTCATTTTTATTCCTTCCCAACCCATAATTGAAAAGTCTTTTCTGTTGTTAACCTTCTTTTGATAGTTTTAGTCAATTCTGTATTTTATCCTCCCTAACTCTGTACTTCTGCCAAGTTTAAATATATTTCTTCACCTATATACATCCTTCCAGTTGTTTTTGCTCAGACACTTAATTATATTAGAAGGAAATTTAGTTTAATATTTTGAATGCTGGAAGGTATGTAATAAATGATAATGTTATTCCACATGGTCTTTTGTTTGAGGTGTTGAAGATTTGAAAAATTAGTATAAATGATCTCTATAGATGTCTATCTGAATTTATCTTTTCAAAATAATTTAGAATATATGAGAAGTAGATGAAAACTGCAAATCTACTTTGTGAAAAGAGGAATTATAGCTGCACACATCCAAGTTTTACAGTAAATGATGATTCTTTGTACTGGGAAGAAGTGGCATTAATTGCTTTGCCCTGCATTTAAGAGGGCTTTTCCATCCAGATAAGCCTCAGAGACGCATGCATTCCCAGTGTTGCTTGGTTCATGCAAGTTACTTTGTACCCAATGCACAGTGGAGAGTGCAGCAGTGGTGAAGAGCCATCTTGTATCTTGTTTATTTTAAATTTAAATTCTTTATTGTTTAAAGTATTACATGAGTCTCCTTTTTCCCCCATTGACCTCTCCCTGGCCGCTCCCACTCCCCAGAGCCTGCTTGTATCTTATTAACTCATTCTCAGTTGGATCACAACAACTATATATCCCTTAAAATTTGTTTCTTATGTGAATCTAATTTTAGCACTTTCCCTGAACTTATGATTTAGAAAGGAACAAATCACATTCCTTACAAGATACTCTTTCTACATATATGAATGATGTTATGATTTAAAGCAAGCTCTCATCCATGTCAGGCTCGGCAACATCCACATTGACTCGTCTTCTGAACTCAGGTTGTGTCTTGGTGACACTCCAGTGCACAAACACCCCGATATTTACTCTAGAAGTGTGCTTAACTGCTGGTCCTCGGGCTGAGGTCTCAGGAAGGGTCAATTCTGTCCTGAACTCTGAGATTACTGGGCAACACATCTCTAGCCTTCCAGCTAATCTTACCTTGAGCTCAAATGGTCCCCTAGATCATCCTGACATGCTAGAAGGCTGCGATGATGACAGAGGCCAAGACAGTGAAACACCTGAGCTGGGAAAGGCTGCCTTTCCCAGGCCTGGCAAGTCACACAGTCTCCACCAGGCTGGGGGGCCTGTCTAAATTTGGCAGGTATAGTCAAATGTCTAGACATTCACTTTCCATAAGAAAGATGTAAGGACCTACAGGATAAATTGCAAATATGCTGTATTTGCTGGTATATAAATATATGCATCTATGGGACATGTTTCAATATTACAACAATATATTTTAGGAAAAAAATATGTAACGTATATTCAATGTAGATTTATATTTCTTTTGTAGGGAAATATTGTCTTCATTTCCATTTAAGCTACTGTATATTTGAGACCTATAGGAAGTTACATTTGGGATAAATAGTGATGGTCCTGCCTTCTAACTGATGCACAGGGTCAGGAAGTGAGCACATTGGTGTCAGTGTCTGGCTCTCCCAGGACTCTAGTGTGAACATTAAAGTCTCCTGTGTTAGGGTTGAACCCAATTGCCACTTAGAATCAGCCGTGTCATCTTTGCCTTATTCATACTCCAGTAGGTCTTTGTTGGATAATTGGAGCTGACAAAACTTCTGCATTGGGACAGAAGTTTTTGTTCATACTCAGCTTCCATTAATATATGTTTAATTTTAAAATATTAAAATTTAAAAGAAAATTACTTTAGTTGATTTTGTATTTGATATATTTTAATTAGTGCTCTCTCCTTTCTGTAACCTATTTTTTGGTCTTATTGGTAAAATCTATCTTATATTTGTTACCAGTTCATTCTAATACTATAACTGGTGAGACTGTCATCTGAACACTTAGTAAAAGGTTTTTTTTCATTGCCATGCAAACGAGATAGGCCTAGGTTCTTAGCTCCCTGAAATCCCACTTTTAGTGCATCTCTAGGTACATGGCTTGAAGCACAGCAGTCTTTGTTGTAGCTGACATGCTATTTTGAAGACTGTGTGTTTCTTGGCCAAATATAAAAGAGTTCATCATCAATCTCAGATGTAGACATTGTTTCGGTGGGGTTTATTCTAGACATGCACATATTCGTGGCTTGTATGCATATGTGCTGTATCTATTTGGTCACGGATACTACTCAAAGGTAAACCCACATTTCTCCCTTCTATGCAGCATGCTCTCTACCCTCTCCCCCCAGATACTAGAATTGGTTCACTGTTCACACGCACCCCCACCTGTCTCTGCCTATCTCTTCTCTGCCTCCAAGCTGGTCATTATCTGCGGCCTCCATTAGTTAACCTCTTTTATCCTTTTGGACTCACCTAAACCTTACCTGAAAGATTTAACAACGGTTTCATTCTATATTCACTGATGCTTTTTCTAAATGTCTTTTAAGGCTTTGTTAAGAAGTCCAACATAATGTGGCACCTTAGTGTTCTGATTATTTCACTGACATTCATGTTGACCACTGACTCATTGGCTCCTCTTGGGGAGGCATGTAGTTCTTCCATACACGGAGCATTGCTAGACACACTATAGGTTCCAACACATACTTTTTTTTAAATTGATGAATTGATGTAGAAATAGTGAACCCTTTTAATTTGAAGGTTTTTATGGTTGTGTTGTGAATGTCCAATGACTAGATATTGGTCAAGGTATTTGGGATGAAGGTATAAATGGGTTTGAAATCCATTTTGTCATTTTTTTCTCAAATTATATCACTAAGAACAATGATTTAAAAGAAACTCTCTTTACATAGTATTTAAACAGTAATATTAGTCCTTTATTTGTACCTGTTATTTTAACCTTCCTTACATAAATCCATTGTTTTCTTACCTAACCTGAAGAGATAAAATTTTATTTAGTCCAGACCAGAGGATTGTGGCAATTTAATATATGTCTTGTGTGCCAGGATTTGACTTCTATGGCTAGTTAATTGTTTCAACTTTCCACGGCCTCCAGCTCTGCCATACACTTGAAAGGGGGCAGTTTGAAAGGCATGGGGCAGCCTGGGACTGGAATGGGTCTCATATGCAGTATAATTCCTTCCACCTGTTCTCATGTTGGCGTTTTAAAGCCCTGCCCTGCAGGGAACATGAACTATTTCAGGACTAAACCAACTTCTCAGGTCCTGAGGAAGGGGGCTTAGTGGACCTTTGTTTCCCAGCAGAGCTCAGTTCATGCTCTTTTACTCCCTATAGATCAGGCTGCCGTGGTGGTTGTGGGTGGGGTGTGTCACCTGTCATCCAAGCCAGGGATTGGCTGTTTCTGTGAATAAAGTTTTATTAGCACACAGCCATACTTGTTTGTTCATGGACTGTCTGTGGCTCCTTCTGTCTGAGCTGCAAAGGCAGCACTGAGTAAATTTATCAAAGACCTGATGGCCCATCAAGTAGAAAATACTATCCTTCACACAGAGCTTTTCCTAACTCTAATCCAAGACACTTGTCATGCTGGTGAGCATTGGACACAGCACATGCAGTGGAATGGGGGAAATTCCAACCAAACTCACTAGGATGGTTTGGGGCAGGTCGGACTTTGTGGTCTCTTTGACAGAGAAAAATTTCATAGGAGTGAGATTTTGAAGAATGAATTCAAATCTTTGCGGGCATAGCCCTTATAATCCTTGAATGCTTGTCTTTAGAAGTAGTCATTCTCTTGGTTCTTAGTTGACTAAGTCACCCTGGGATTAATCTTCTGCTTAATACTTCTCCCAGAAGTAATTTTGACACAAAGCTTTTCAACCTTTGGATTGAATAGAAAGGGCCAAAAAATATATTTCACAGTAATTAAAAACTGAGTGATATTTTAAGAGGTTTTAAAATGACACGCTTTGGCATGAGTGAGGTTAAATTTCTGTCCCAACTAGTTAACAAGGATATAGCCTGTTAATTAGGCTAATTATCACCTGTTCAGGGCAAAAATGCACTCAAGACTCTTGGCTTAAGTAGCAAGCTCCCTTGGGTGCTGTGTAAGAGCCCTCGGGAGGTTTCCAGCTTCATCTCTAAGCTGCACTTGAGCCTGAAGAGTTACATTTAGTAAATGAAACCTTTCTAATCTTAGGTCTTTGTGGCTTCTTGATATAAATCATGCTCGGGTTTTATATGTAATCGGAAACAGGCCTCTCTCAAACTCTAGCTTAATGTGAATAATCTGGATATTAGTGTTATCATGGAATAATTTTGGTTTCAGAATATAACTTTATTCATTGAGTCAGAACTTTTGTGGACCTCACAAACACACACACAAATATTTGGAAGAAAATGGCCAAAGGGACCCTGAGTGTCTTCATAGTTATTATTTAGCTATCAGTGTACCTTTTCAGTTTTTTAATTTAGAGAGATTTATTTTACATGTAGTTTAAAATTGCATATTGTGTTAAAACATGTTTATAGTACTCTGAAATCTCATAGAAATAAGATGAACAGGATTACTGTGGAATAATATTGGGGTACATAATGTGGATTTAGCACCTTTTTTGCATGAATAAGTAGTTTAACTCCCAAGGCAGTACTGTACATTTTACTTTGCTCTTTCCCAGGACAGACCTGTGCAGGCCCCTCCCTGTCCTGGTGCTAATAGGTACTGCATTTGTTATCTTGGCAGACTTTCTGGAACTTCTCCCTTTGGCTTTGTTATCCTTGGGTACTTCTTTAGCATAAGGTGCTCATGTGATTTAGTTGAGCATTGTAGTTGCCCTTCAGTGGTTGTCTTTAACTGCCTTTTTATGTGTTTCTTTGTTTAAGAAAGTGAGTCCTGAGTTATATTTGTAGCCCAGCAGAAATTCATATGGTTACCCGACTGGGCAAAGACCCCATCATGTTCTATTTTCATTTTATCTTATTATAGTATCATATAATTATTAAGTTATAATAAATGTAAAAAGGCTGTTCTTCCAAAGAAACTGCATTGGTAACTTAGAGTTGTTGGAACAAATTTATTAGTACAGTAGAGGCCCAGTGCACAAAATTTGTGCACTCGGTGGGGGGCGGGGGGTCCCCCCAGCCTGGCCTTTGCCCTCTCACAATGCAGGAGCCCCAAGAGGTAGGCCCCACCCACCCATCTGGGGCTCTTCGATGGGTTGCCCCAAACAGGTAGGCCAGGACCTGCCTCCGCGGCTCAGCGAGGAGCCTCCAGGACCCGCCTCCGTGCCACACACGCATCAAGTCTCCGCCCACTCGTGTGCACCTCTCTGCGCATGCAGCCCCGCCCACCCTTGCGTACCCGCTGCGCACGCAACCTCCTGGTGATGGATTGTTATGGCGTGAGGGCATCACGGCGTGAGGGCATCACGGCGTGAGGGCGTGATGACCACATAGGCTTTTATTAGTATAGATTGGACTGCTTTGCTAGGAATCATACAAACCTTGTATTGTTTTAACTGCTCTGTATTCTGGTTTATTCATAAAGACCAGCAATACCTGTCAATTAAGTTTTTGCAACATCAGTTTAGTTTTGGATCAGTCAACAACTTTGTTTCACAGTTTTGAAAGATAATAACTGCACTATTGTTTAATATCTTGATTAAATTTCATTTGTGCCATACTACATCTGGCTTACTGCTGCACTCTTTTTTGCGGATGTGAATTTGTGTGACTTATTAATTTGACAAGTCTGGTCCAATGTGTCATGTAGAGAAGATGTGAAATATTGTTTGATAGTTTAGTTAAAATATTCATTTTGAATTTGGAAAAATTTCAAAAACAATGGAAACACTTTGGAAGATGTTAACATGTGGCCGTATATACTTCAATTTCTTCTTTTAAAAAAAACAACAAAATCATACAGTTATAGTTAACACTCTATTCCCATATGCACGCCTGCTCCCCTCTTCTCAGAAGCAAGCAGTATTCAGAGATTATGATACCATGAATATCTTTGCACATGGATTTCATATGTCTACGTTTAATATTGTTCCTTTCTTTGAAAAATTTTATATCAGTGGTACATTTTTGTATCTAACTTGTTTTAATGCTGTTAAGTTTCAGAGATGGTGTAACCCATATGCTGATAAATATAGTCCTAGTCGATTCATTTTACCTGCACCATGATGTTCTATTTTATGATTAAACCCATTATTTACTTTCTCCCCCAGTGGGTATTTAAGGTTGCTCACATTTGAATGGGGACATTTTTTTCTACATCTGTACTTGTGCCAGAGTCTCTTGGTTGTGTACCTAGATAAGCTTTCTAGGAGAACGAGATAGTACAATATAACTCTAAAAACATCGCCAACGCAATTAGTTTCCAAATTATCCTGAATTGGAGAGATTAGTAAAGAACATAAAAATATGCTAGTGACACATCCTACTATATTTTTAATATTATAAGGTAGTAAAGTACCAGAGCATCAAAATATTTTTATCTTCATATGTAAGTGGGATAGGGGCATTTTTAAAAATTATGTTACTAATAAATGGAATGAATAATCCAACTAGTAGGATTTTTACATGTTGAAATAACATTTTAAAGTATGATTTGAGAAAATAAGTATAGCTCCCCAATTAGGCCACTTGGCTTCTGTGGATAATGGAAAGCTAAAGTTAAGGATGCAACTAAAAATGCAAGTTAATATATTTTGACATATCTTGTCTGCCCTTTTGACATTCAAAAACAAGCAGTTGCTCTCACAGAGTTCCACTGAGGCATAAGTATCTGTTAAGGGAGTGGTGTTATTCATGCAGTCATAATGCAGCCCCCTAGTAGTTTTTTAGTTTAACTTTGTACATAATGGCTAGGGACACCCTGTGAAAATGTTTAGTTTTTGTCATATATCTAACAATGAGGATATTTAGTACTCTCTCCTCAAAATTTTAAGTCTAGATGTGGATTTTCACCTTGACTCTGTGAGCATAAATCATGTCACCAGTGAGTCATAGGGGGTCCCCCACTGGCTTTAACAGGGGAGAACAAAGGCCCAGGGCCTTCCATGTGTTGGGGGTGCTGATGACAGAATAGCACATATTACAGTAAATAAAGAAACCAGTGTAAGTACAGCAAGAGTGCTGGGAAAATGCTGAGGATTTAATTTAGGAAACTTTATAAATTTACCAAGTAAGAGATGGAGTGCCCCCATAAACGAAGCCGTAGACCTGAGTCCACAGAAGCTGAGGACATCTGTTGAGGACAGAACATGGTGGACATCACTCATTCACTCATTCGCAGGGTTGCCAGGAGTCTGAGCTGACTCACCAGCATGTGAATTTACACTAAAAGATAACATCTTAACTGACTTCTACAGCACAGCTGACCACCTGAAAAAAGGCTTTATTCCAAAAAGTTTTAGCATAATAGACATCTGAACCCCTGATAACCAGGGACATGGCTCCACCAACAGCGCACCCCTTTCCGTGGGTCCCCACACACGCTGGCACCTTTCCTTGGGTCCCCAGGGCACTGCTCATTAGCTCAAGTCCTGAAGACCTACTTGAAGCCAGCCAGGGCTCCTTCAGTGGGTATTGTCCTTGCTGACCTGCTACATGAAGGCAGCTAGTCTACAGTATTTGAGACTCAGAATTTATGGGGTCCCAGGAAATACCCATTAATGGGTGTCTTAATCTTCACAAGGACTCTCTACATTGGTCACCAGTACACGTATTTATGTTCATAAAGCAAACAGGAAGACACGAGGTTTTCTGAAAGTCAAGCAGTGGCCTCAGTTCTTTGTTATCTGGCTTTTGTCACTTCATGGCAGGCACTAAGCTCTGGTTTAACATTTTTATTACGTATGAATAATAGAGCACATGCATTGAGGTTTCATAGATGTAATTTTGTTAAATGTACATCATGGTAGATTTAAAAATGAGGGATTTATTTTGTCATTCATAAAGTTGTAATACAGTCTAGAGAAACTATTTGTTAAAAGATAGCATCTATTTAACCTCCTTATTTATTTCTTGTAGGAGAAGGTTAGATCCACAATAAATACATGAAGAAATAAGTAGATAGGGGAATTTATCTTAGAAATAAGATCCCTGTCATGGTTTTGAAATGTTAAATGCATGAAGACCCGTCAAAGAGATATACGGACATGATATTTTTTTTACAGTGCATTTCAAAGTATTTAGCTATATTTGTCATTCTGTAGTACCAGTAAGCAATGATCAAATGATGTAGTAATTTCAAAGTCAGTCTGAGTTAATGGTTGCAAATATAATGTCACACATTATATAGATATATTAATTGGCAATTTTAATAGTAATGAAGCACTTAAGATATTTTGTATGACACTTCTGAAGTATTTAGTAATTTTCACTCCCGTTGCATTTAAGATCTAATGTTATAAAAATATAAATACATATAGCAAATGAAGAGGGATTTTTATAAAAGGTAATTTCATAAGAATATGTGAAACTCTGAATGATTAATTTGTTAAAGTAATCGACATTTACCCCAAAATGAGAAAGGTAATTATTTGGAGCTTGAGATTCTTTTTCTACCCTTATGAGATGAAGGAAATTTGTAAAATCATAGTTAAAGCCTTTATGCAAAGAATATACACCTCCATATTTATATCATAATTTAAAACACATACTGTAATCCTGTTTTTTTAGTTGCATTAACTTGCTAAAAGTATAGACCAATTTAAGGCAGTCAAATCAAGCTGCTATATAGTTTCTCTTCTGTGGCATAGTGCTTATCAACTAACTAAAATATTTTAATTTTGAATATTTGGTTTAATTTGCTTTTATTTGACTATTCATTATCCTGAATTAATTAGCTGGACACTACTATAGTAGGTACAGGGAAGGCTTTAAACTAAATTGTATTAGTAATAAAAAGTAAATTTTAGCAGTGATTTCATGAGTGATAGTGAAACAGGACAGAAGACTAACCAGAGGGAGTATTCAAGTGTTTTGTTCATAGTTCATACTGCCTTGATCATTGAAGGTATCTTTAACTGTGGGCTCTGGGGCTGAAATATTTCTAGTGTGAGTACTGCTTTGTTATTTTCAGGTGTTTTTTTTTCATTTGAGAAATAATTGAGATTTATTTCTCTCAAAGGCTTATTTTTAATTTTATTTTATGAAATAAAAGAATTTATAATTTTATTTTTATCAAAGTCAACTTTTTATGTAGCCATGTGGTGACTCAGTAGGACAGCTTGTTCAGCAGCTGCCCTTGGGACCTCCTTCCCCTGGGAGCTTTATGGTGGGGGCAGTTGGGTGCCTGCAGGGGCACTGCTGTTCCAGGAGCAGTGGGGGCTCCCACGCAGCCAGCAGCAGCCGCCTCCGCCTGCAGAGAGCAGGGGTTGTCTGAGTAGTTTAGTATGGATAGCTTTTCATTTAGCCTCTGCTCTGACAGCCCATGCCCTGGATAAGTGGTGTAGGCCTGTACAGGTGAAATCTATTCTCACATTTGCCTCAGGGGTGACTGGACTGTAACAGAATTTTTCAAACCCGTTGGGCCCAACCGCAAAGCAGAGAATAAATGGCTGGAGTGCCAGGCCTGGACAGCAAAATCAATGCCTGGTTATACAGACATGACAGGCCCGGCCTGCGGTTCTCCCCGAGCCTGCGCTGCCCCACTCAGGGCTAGAACACGCTGCTGCTGGGGCCTTCGGGGGCCTGTGCGGGTCACGTTTACATGGTTTTCTCTCTTCTTCATGCAGGAAATTTACATGCCACTTGTGTGATAGAAGTTTCACCGAGAAGTGGGCCCTGAACAATCACATGAAGCTGCACACAGGAGAAAAGCCTTTCAAGTGTACATGGCCCACGTGTCACTACTCCTTCCTCACGGCCTCCGCCATGAAAGACCACTACAGGACACACACAGGTGTGCTGCCCCCTGCATGAGGGCCCCATGGAAATGATTTCCCTTTTGCAGAGTTTAAGATTGTGGTAATTCTATAGCAAAGAGGATGGTATCAGTTCACTGTGCGTGAATGAGAGGGTAGCGTTAAACTGACATTTGAACATGTGTGTGTGGAGCTGAGTGTTGCACGTGTACAGTTAAACAGACCAAGTTCTCTGTTTAAAAGCTCATTTCTGTTGTGTGTGTAGATATATGTGTATGTGTTTAAACACATCTTTTTAGGTCTATTCTTGATTAGTGAAGAACTGGTCTTGTATTTTATTACTGAGATAAACTCAGCACCATCATATTTGTTAACATAATTAAATCTCCATTTTATGCACCTTTTTTAAAAAAAATTAATGCACTCATTATTTCTCTTAAGAGCAGAATGCTATCAGATTCAAGAATTTTTGATAATTAATACAAAAAGACTCATCTGAATTTAGCCACTATACATTTAAAGGACTATATGAATTTTCAAACCAAGTGATGGAAAGCACACACAGAATATACACTTGTGCTGGGTGTGGTGCCGAGGACTCTCAATCTGACCTTCACAAACATGTCCCTGAGTACCTACTGTGGTCAGTGTTTATGACGTGTTTTCATTATCTGCGGCAGTGGGCCCAAACTCCTTCCAGGTGCATTCGAGCACTCTCCTTCCCTCACCAGAGCTGTACTACCGAGAGCTGTTTGGTATTTTCCTGGTTTTCCTTCTCTTCACATCTCTCAAAAAGTATTTTGTTTCAGGAAAAAATAAATTTTAATCAGCATTCCCAAATGTTCTTCTGATTGCCAAGAATCCTATATTATTGTTAGAAATTATAGGTTAAAAGTTCTTCTGCAGCAGTTGTGGAAGCCCAGGCCTCCTCTGCTTCCTTGACAAGGGCGTTGACGATTTAAGGTCTCTAGCCTGCCCTGAGAGATCACTTATATCGAACAGCAGATGAAAAGCCAGTGCAGATGTAATTTATCGTCGGCGTTTCCTTCTAAAGAATAATTGTGGAGACTTGGCCGGATCAATAATATGGATTTTTGTTGTTAGGTCTTGTAGTCTGCACCATAATGAGAGATAGGGGACAGTGGCTGTTTTCTAATAGAAAATAAAGGATTGGTTTCCGTGTCTTTCTGCATTTGAATGCAAAATGGCACACTTGAAACTAATTCAAGTTGTTAAGAAAAGTCTCCTATTATAGCTCTGCTATCAGCTAAATATGGCATGTTACATGAACCCCCTTTACATGTAGTGAAATATTACATTTAGTTTTTCTTAAATTTTCTTTTGAAAAATACTGTGTTGCCCATTCCAACGCAACTCTCCCCCCGCCACCACCCCCATCCCCCCACCCCCCCGCTCCCTGCTTCCTCAAAATAAGTGAAAATTGAATGTGGAATGACAAACATATCTAGCCACCAAGGTAAATCTCACATACAAGTCATTGTAGACTAACACCCCAAATAAACTCTACACATCAAATTCAAGGTCACTGATGTATCTAGAACCAAATCACATGGAAAAATAATGTTGTCTTTGTGCCGGTAAATATGTTAAACCAGGAAAGGGAACAAAACTTAATATGTACCCAAAGCTTGTGTACCTGAAAAGAACATACATCATGAGGAGTTTTCTATGTTTGGGAGCATATTTCATAAGAAAGATGTAGGTCACAGAGTTTACCAGTGAGAGAAAGTCATACTCCTCTGGGATCCGAACCAGGTGAGAGTACTCCTTCCTCATCAGAGATTTGGCCGGCTGAATGGCACAGCCCACCAAGTGTGCGTGTGTGTGTGAACTGGCACACACATTCCCACATGCACAAGGGGTTCATGCCCACAAGAGAGTGGTGAGGAATAAATAGTGGAGAAGAGTTCTACCCCAGTGTAGAATAGTATGTTAATATTAACAAGCAAATTATCTTTGTGGATTTAAAAAAGTCTACGTTCCGTGTTATTTAATTGATAATACAGCTAGTTAGAAAGATTTATATTTTTAATTGATTAAATAATTAAATGAGTGATTATAATTAAACTTTATTCTTCACAGCCCATCTACTCTATTCCTTTTTTCTGTATTGAAATAGTGATGTCAAGGAATAAACTTAACCCCAAGATAGGAAAGTAAAGATAGGAAAAATATTTAAATTCAGCTCTATTTTGTAAATGATAATAATGAACATTTTAAACATGCCATTACAAATAGGATTAAACATAATGTTAAACTCTTTATTAATACATATTTGTTTAAGTTAGAAAGCCTAGTCATGCTCTTATGCAAGGGGAAGACCTTTTTGATTACCAAAGTTGTTCTGTCTTCTTATAGTTACTATTGTTTCTAAGCTTAAAAAAGGCAATGACCATTTTCCAACCCCCTCACGCTAAATCTCCGCTGTGACACACCAAAATGGTTGAGGACGAAGCAGGCTGACTCGGACAGAGCCCTCGAAGACTTGTTGCATTAAAACATCTAAATGAGTAAAGTAGATAAAGATAGATACAAATGATTTATTTCAGTTTGGGAAAACTATTGTATAATTTCACTGGATCTCTCCAAGGTTAGCATTTTATTCTCACTGGCCCTGCTTCGTGAGCCTTATGGGATAAACTGCCTGGCTTACCGACACTTATTGCCTAAATATGCTGCAGTAGAAAGATAGATTGCATTTATAACATGCAGGGCAAAATGTTAGCTTGTGTAAAAATGCTTTAAAAATGAGCATTTACACACTTTTAACAAATACTGAGTCTGCCAAATCTGTCTCTAATTGTTGCTGCAGTTTCCAGGCCAGAGTTAGCATTAAAGATGAATAATAGGAGTGTTGTACCATTTCTTTAGCAATCTCTACCCTTTCTTTCTTATGCCTTGGAAGTTTGAGAAACATAAACAGCATTGAACTGCTATTGGTACTGAGTAATGTAGATTTTATTGATACTTGGATCTTCAGTATGTTCCAGGAAACCATTTAATTCACATTATTAAGTAGGAACTTATTAAAGAAGACCCTGATAGAATCAGGTAAAACCAATTCAGTGTCCTTTAGCTGTTAGAAAATTCATTGTGTTATTTAAGCAAAATCATATATACTGTATATTAACTATTCCGAGCAGTCTTTACTCAGCTCAGAAAGGCCAGATGTATGGGAATTGTAAAAAATCAGGATATGCATAAAAACTGTTCAAGTGCATAAAGCAGCCCCATCTGGAAGACATCTACCAGAAATGAAGTTGTACAAAACCATTCCATTGATAATAAAGCTAATTTTTATGGGTCTGACAAGTATGTAATTATGTTCAGTGGTGCTTTTCAGATTTTATCACAGTCAATAAACCGCAGTGGTAATTTCATTCCCATTTGACATATTTACATGGAAACATTTGATTGGAGGAATTAGTAACCCTGAAAGCCTTGATAGATATGTTTTAATGATCTGTGACCTCCGCAGTCCCTCATCTGTTTATTGTTGCAACAGGCGAGAAGTCGTTCCTGTGTGACCTCTGTGGCTTCGCTGGCGGGACCCGGCACGCCCTCACCAAGCACCGCAGGCAGCATACAGGTCAGTACTCGAGAGCAGTCCAGGCAGGCGCCCAGAATCGCTCCTGGTCCTCCGTGCTTGTCTGCTCGGCTTTCGTAAAAGCCACTGAAAATTGTTTGAATATCCTAAGATTTCAATTCATCTATTATTATATTGTTGAAAACTAGGCCTACTCATGTTTTATGGATCAGGTGTCCTCTGTAAACTCATGGCAAACAGGAGGGAAAAGAGTTTGGCCTCCAAAGCACAGATACAGTAGGCCCTTCACTGTAGGCCTGACTCTGCCTCGGACCTCACAGGTGGAGGACCTCATGGGTGGAGCCAAGGTCCATGTTCCTTTCTGGGCCCCCTTTCAGTCAGTCTGCTCATCACCCCTTCAACCCCCTTACCTACAGCCTCCCTGCCCCACTCTGTCTCGCCTCCCTAACCACCTAACCCTCTAACAGTGGTTCTCAACCTTCCTAATGCTGCGACCCTTTAATACAGTTCCTCATGTTGTAGTGACCCCCAACCATAAAATTATTTTCGTTGCTACTTCATAACTGTAATTTTGCTACTGTCATGAATCGTAATGTAAACATCTGATATGCAGGATGTATTTTCATTGTTCGCGACCCACAGGTTGAGAACCGCTGCCAGCAATCTCTCAGTGTGTTTCACTGGTACATGAGGTTTGAACTCATTACTTTTTCAATTTTTGCTATCAAGAGTGGATAGCAATGAAGAGGGCAACATAAGTGGATGTGGACATTGAAGGGGGTTTTGTTTTTCACGATATGCATTCTTGGTAATTTCACAAAATAAAATGATGCCTTCATTAGGAACACTTAAAGGTGAAACGTTTAAACGTTTATAAAAATTGTTGACCTACTTGGTGTGCTATAATGGGTCCTATAACTAATTATTTTAATAATTCTAAATTATAGGTGCCTGGAATAGTGCTGTTGTGTCATTGTCCCTTCTAATTGTCAACACAACCACTTTCTGCTCTCAAAGTGATTCGCTTAGATGTTAAATTATGTGGTAACAGAATTGGTAACTAAGTGTTGGACTTTTATTAAGATAGCATGAGTGTGGCTGAGTTTGGCAGTTAAACTCAAAATGGCATGAAATGAAGATACATGTTGTTTGTGGTACATTTTTATTCTTGATATGTGATTTTTAGAAGTTAGCTGCAGGTAGCTGTAATACTCATTATGCTACTTGTAAGGTCAATGGAAATTAATGCGAGCCATTTCTTTTAGATCTTGAGTTTACATGCTTTAGATTTCCCTGTGGGATAGGAGTCATTACTGAGCCCAAGAGAAATTTCCAGTGTTGAACATAATGTTGTAAACACAGACTTAACTTTGTAAACACAAATGTTTATGTTAAGTTTACAGAAGTGACCTGCGATCATACATTTTTAATCCAGCAACTTAAAGATTCTGCATAAGAGGTGAAGGAGCCCCGTGGGTGGGCATCACGCTTGCAACTGTCTCTGAGAAGCTGGAAGTATGTGTGTGGCATGGTGTGTTTGTGCGGGGATTTTATTCTCACTGTTTTCGGTTTATTGATGACTGGTTGTTACCATTCCAGTGCCACTGTTGTCACCTGTCACATGCTGGGTGGCCCTGGGGAACAGGCGACCCTCCTATGTGCTGCCTTTGCCAGCATGGGGCGCTGCTCTTCCCCCGCAGCGGGGCCGGTAATGCTGAGGCGTTTACAGGCTATCGATCTGGAAGCCGGCATGGAGCAGCACAACTTTCTATTTTATGTTGGGTCCAGGGGCTCCTTATTACTTTGCTATTAACTTCATACCGTATAGGACAATGTCTCCCAGACAGAGCATCTGTCTTTTTGGCACTTACCTGCCACTGTGGCACAAATCACACATGATTCTTTAATACCAGAGTCAGTTCTTAAGACTGTACACTTCAACCAAACAGCTTAGTGTAACTCAGTCTAGGTCCTTAGCTTTTACACTGGATTTATAAAATTTAAGCAACATGCAGCTTCTCCCCCCCCCCCCCCACCCCCCCAAGGCTGGAATTGTGTAGTGCATTTGAAATCTATGTTTTTCTGCTTCATTCCTCTTTGACACAGTTTACCTTTTTACCACAGACTGCCTACGCAATTACACTCAGCTCGGAAAGGACAGGTATCAAAGATGTTCCAAATGGTGGACATAATCCCCCTCCACCCCTGCAAACTAATTGCCTGGTGGGCTGACACAGAACATCTTTCAACCCAAGGTTTACTTTCACCCCCTGCCAGAGCCCTTCCTTCCAGGCACAGGAGCAACCCTCTCAAGTGGTTGGAGTAGTGGCTAGCTTCAAACCCTCCCCCCGCCCCAGCCGCCGGGGGGATGGATGCCAAATGTGAGCTTCCGGGTGGCATGGCAGCCTGCCTGACAGACACCTGAGGGCCCGCCCCATGCACAGACCTTCTGGTGCCCCCTTATCCCTCCTTGACTCTATCAGAGGAACTGAAGAGGCAGAATATTTTTTCCTGGTTATTTTGGCCAAAATTATTGCACATAAAGAAAAGTGTGGCCCTAGCTGGTTTGGCTCAGTGCATAGAGCATTGGCCTGCAGACTGAAGGGTCCCGGGTTCGATTCCAGTCAAGGGCACATGCTAGGGTTGCGGGCTCAATCCCCTGTAGGGGGTGTATAGGAGGCAGCCGATAAATGATTCTCTCTCATCATTGATGTTTCTGTCTCTCTCTCCCCTCTCTATTCCTCTCTGAAGTCAATAAAAATATATTTTAAAAAAAGAAAGAAAAGTGTGTAATATTAAGGAAAATAGGAGGAAAGGAAATGTCATCTTTGTTCAGCTTTTTAAATAGTATGTATCCAGGTAACCCTATTTTCAAGAGTAGTTAATGTCTTGCTTATAGATGTTGTCATCCTTCTGGCTGTGGAATGACAAAGGATTTAGAAGGACTGGCCCCAGTAGACAAAATAAACTTATCAGTCCATCTGAAGTTTTCTCTTAACAAGTGTGCACACCTCTTCATATAGCACCTATCTCATTTCTGCCAGTAACAAATATCAGTGAACTGAAATTCTTATTTAAAATTTGTAAGGTTTGATTTCAGATTTTACTATGTAGAAGTTGAGTTAATTTTCTTGGCTATATATTGAAACTAACAAACAGGAAAGTTCTTCTTTTTTTCTGAAGTGTATTTCCTGAAAAAATTTCCTGAAGAAATTATCATTTCTGGCTTAAAAAACACACAGTTAACCTCTTCAAACAGGAGTGTTGAACATGCCACAAAATTAATGAGCTACAAATTAACTATTGTGTGCAGACTTGAATAAACTGCAGTTTACATAAATGTACAACCAGTTATCCTCCATTATGAGCCTACTATGAAGACACGCTTGAGCCTGCCTTTACTTAATGGTCATAGCATAATATTTATGTAGCTTATTTTGGTACGTTATATTTTTTATCTGTCAGCCTGTGTATAATTCAAATTTTCTCAATATTACACATTTTTATATATATTGTCAAGTAAAATATGAAATAACAATTTACAGTTTATTGCAGTGATTTTCCACCAGCGTGCCATAAGAATTTTTAAAACATGCAATATCTGACTATTTAGTCAGGGGCACTGACCTCTTTACCCTAGATTGTCAAGGAAAAAAAAAATGACAACAGCCAACACAACAATAGCCATCTGCTGTGAATGAGTCAGAATTTTACCTATTTTTCTTGTCAGATCAGCAAAAAAATATATTTTTTGGCATGCCGCAGAATTTTAGTCATTTGTTCATGTGTGTCATGAGCTGAAAAGGTTCAAAATAACTGGTTTATTGCAATATATTGCTAGCTTAATGTGAACTTCAGATTAATAGAGTTATAGAGAATATAAATGACATTATTCTTTAAAAGTGTTTTTAAATTTAACTTGTATGACATAAAAATGCCATAAAATTTAAATGAAATAAGCTATATTTATGTTTTTTAAGTGCTTACGTTTAACCTCCAAACCAAGAACATTAACTTTGAAGAATTTAGATGACCTTCAATTTATACCACTGATTCAGGCAATGAATCTGTAATATCACCCTTTTCTCCCCATGATTCCTGTCAAATTCATAACAAATAGATAATGCTGTCTACCAAGGCTACTAGAACAAACAAGTTATTGAGTCATGTCAACAGATTTTCAAACTTAGGTTGAATGGAATAAGGAAATATCAGAATATAGTTGTGAATTTGTTTAATTTAAAAATATCTTTAAATTGTTTGGCCACTTAGATTTATTATATTAAAATTGGAAGATTTGTACTACCTAACTTGAAGGCTTATT
The DNA here is from genome assembly GCF_000147115.1 of Myotis lucifugus. Taxonomy (NCBI): domain Eukaryota; kingdom Metazoa; phylum Chordata; class Mammalia; order Chiroptera; family Vespertilionidae; genus Myotis; species Myotis lucifugus. The sequence goes on from NW_005871130.1 coordinate 2,932,241, forward strand.
ATATAGCTACAATAATTATGACAGTATTGTATTGGCACACAGATAGATCAATGGAACAAAATAGATTTTGCATGTTTTGTCAATAGTTTTTGACCAATGTACAATATTTAGAGATAAATCTAACAATGGATGTGCAATCCTCTACATTGGCAACTTCAAAATACTGCCCCGAGAAATTAAAGAGGGCGTGGATAGAGTGATGTACAATCTTCATGGATTGGAAGACTCAGTTTTGTTAAGATTTTATGTCCTCCCACATTGATCATTTCAGATCTCATCAGGCTTTTCTTTTTAAAAGAAATTGAGAAGCTGATGTTAAAACTCATATGGAAGTGCAATAGTCTGAAATAATGAAAAGTTTGAGAAAGATGAATGAACTTGAGGACTTATGCTAACTGACTTCGTAACTTAATATAAAGGTGTATTAATTAAGTCATTCTGGTATTAGCATCAAGGTAGGCAAATAATCAAAGAAATGAAGTAAAGATTATAGAGCAGACCCTCACTTCCATGGTGAGCAATTGGCTATCCATATGCGATAAAAATGGACCTTGATTCATACATCACACCATATATAAAAATTTACTCAAAATGATCATAATCTAAATATAAAACCTAAAAACATAAAAATTCCAGAAGAATCTTTGTGACCATAGATTATCAAATAATCGATATCACACGGGAAGCCTAATTCAGAAATGAAAAATATCATAACTTGAAAAATCATACATTGATGTATTTAAAACTTCTCTTCCACAGACCCTGAAAAGAATGAAAGACAAGCCACATACATGGGGAAAAATACATGTAAATCACAACTGTTATAAAGGATATGTATTTTCAATATATAAAGAACTCTAAAAACACAATTATAACACAGCCAATTTGAAAAGGTCGAAAGATTTGAACAGGCACTTCATCAAAGAATATAAATGTATGGCCAGTATACATATGAAATGATCTGCCGCATCATTAGAAAAACAGATCCAAAGAACTGATCACACCATATGTCTGTGATGATGTAGAGCAAAAGCAACTCTCATACACACCTGCTAGGACTGTAAAATGGTCAAACCACTTCAGAAAACAGTTTAGCAATGCTTCACAAAATTAATGTACCTACTCTAGAACCCAGTCATCTGACTCCTAGATACATACCTAAGAGAGGACGACTGTAGGCTTAAGCAGAGACTTGCTCATGAAGATTCATAATTGCTTCATTTGTCATACTCCAAAATGAAAGGAACTCAGACGTCCTTCAGTAGATGAACGGGTGAATATCCCCTATTATCTCTCAAATGAAAGCAAAACCTGCCATTGTCATGAAAGTGAGTTTTTGTATAAGTCAGTTAGTATAATTGAGTTGTCCACAGCAATTAAGAAGCTGAGAACAGTCATGTTGACCCCGGTTGACCACTTGATTGGAATCTTGTAGATGGTATTTATTTTAAGGACACATGGCTAAAAGAGTAAAAAATCCTCTCAACTCCCAAGATTTTTACTGTGCTTTGTATATGGTCTTTTGTTTTTCAAGGATAAATAAAATATTTCCTGGTAGGATCTGCTAAAGAATATCTTGATGTTATATTCACTGTTAATTATCTTAGGTAAGCTATAGGTTTGTCTCTACTGGAAATGGGACCTGGGTGAGATGCATTGCTGTGTGAGAGGACTGCAGTAGTCACTGGTTAGGCAGTCCAGTCACATAATGATAAAAATCCCAAGTCATTGAGCACCCTGCTAAGTGCTGGACACATGCTTTGTGTTCTTTTATTATTATTATTAAAAAATTTTAACATTAACACTATTGCAGATGTCCCCATCCTCCCCTCTTTTGCCCACCGCCACCCACTCCCACCTCCTCCTCCCTTGGCCTTCACCACAATATTGTCTGTGTCCGTGGGTATACATATACATTCTTTAGCTAATTCCTTAACCTCTTTATCCAGTCACCTCTCCCCTCTGACACCCACCAGTCTGTTCCATGTATCCATGCTTCTGGTTCCATTTTGTACATCAGTTTATTTTGTTTAACCCTCACAATTACCCTGCTTGTTTGGTGGAATTACCCTCCTGATTTTGCTCAGGGCATTTTACAGGTAGGGAGTTAATTATGGCAAAACCTGGATTAGGAAACCAGAAGTCTGGCTTCTAACTGCTACCCTGGCTGCAGAGGCAGGTGAGATGTATGTGCATCAGTTAAGTGTTATGCAGTTATGGTCAGGAGGATACATTCCAAGATCCTGAGTGATGTCTGAAACTGTGGATAGTACCAAGCCCTACATTACTATCCTATATAATAAAGAGGTAATATGCAAATTGACCATCACTCCAACACAGAATATGGCTGCCCCCATGTGGACACAAGATGGCCAGCAGGGGAGGGCAGTTGGAAGGGACCAGGCCTGCAAGGGAGGGCATTTGGGGGCAATCAGGAGTGCAGGAGAGGGCAGTTGGGGAGGGCTCAGGCCTGTAGGAGAGGGCAGTTGTGGGGGACTCAGGCCTGCAGGGGAGGGCAGTTGGGGGCGACCAGGCCTGCAGGGGAGGGCAGTTAAGGGCGACCAGGCCGGCAGGGGAGGGTAGTTAGGGGTGACCAGGCTGGCAAGGGAGGGCAGTTAGGGGTGACTGGGCCAGCAGGGGAGGGCAGTTAGGGGTGACCAGGCCAGAAGGGGAGGGCAGTTAGGGGCAATCGGGCCAGCAGAGGAGGGCAGTTAGGGGTGACCAGGCCAGAAGGGGAGGGCAGTTAGGGGCAATCGGGCCAGCAGAGGAGGGCAGTTGGGGGAGACTAGGCCTGCAGGGGAGGGCAGTTGGGGGGACCCCAGGCCTACAGGGGAGGACAGTTAGGGACGACCAGGCTGGCAGGAGAGGGCAGTTAGGGGTGACCAGGCCGGCAGGGGAGGGCAGTTAGGTGCAATCGGGCCGGCAGAGGAACAGGCGTCGATCAGGCTGGCGGGGGAGTGGTTAGGGGGCTGATCAGGCTGGCAGGCAGAAGTGGTTAGGGGCAATCAGGCAGGCAGGTGAGCGGTTGGGAGCCAGCAGTCCTGGATTGTGCCAGCTTGGAGAGGGTGCAGGCTGGGCTGAGGGACACACACCAACCCCCCATGCATGAATTTTGTGCACCAGGCCTCTAGTACACATATATCTATGATAAAGTTTAATTTATAAATTAATTTTAGTAAGAGATTAGCAATAATAAAATAAAACGATTATAACAATATGCTGCACTAAAGGCTATGTGAATGTGGTCTCTCCCTCAGAATATTTGATTGCACTGTATTCACCCTTCTTGGGATGATGTTAGATAAGACAGTGCAGATGGGATGAGATGGAGTGAGGAGAATGATGCAGCTCTGAACCATAGTGTTAGGCTACTGTTGACCTTTGACTTTATGTCAGAAGAGGATCATCTGCTCTGTGACGATGTCCATGGTTGGGTGTCAGGAGCAGACAAGATTGATGGGTAGGAAAATTCAATATTTTCGGACCACGGTTCATCAAAGGTACCAGAAACCTGCAAGTGAAATGGCAGCTAAGTGGGGACGGCTGTATGTAAAATCAACCCGTCATACTCAGAATTTCTGTGACCAGTTTCCATTGAGAAGGGCAGTACTTACATTATACCTTATGGGGAAGAGGTGGTGAGGATTTCTCTAGTTCATCGCTGTCCAATCAACCTGTAATGTGAGCTACACGTGTCATATTTAGTTTCCTGGTAAGCACATTGAAAAAAGAAAAAGTAACAGGTGAAATTACCCTTTAAGTAGTTAATTTAACCAAATACATCCAACTTATCACTTCAATGTTGTATCAGTATAACATTATTATCAACACTTCATGATGTTTCGTTGTAGGAGCTTGAAATTGGTGTGTGTATTGACACTTCTACTAGCACATCGCCACTCAGAGGCTAAATTTTCATCTAAGGCCACAATCTATGTTTACATTGATAAACTCTCCTTCACAATGTAGATTCACATTCCCAAGCTGCCCCAGATAGACATACACATTCTTTCAATAAGTGAATCCAGTATCAGTTTTAAATTTAAATTTATATTAATTAAAGTTAAATACCACGTTTCACATGCTCACCAGCCAGTGTAGCCAGTGGAACTAAAAACTGATAAGACTCGGTGATTTCTTCAAATGTGTGTGTGGAGGAGGTATGAGTAAAGGAGAGAAAGATGCCTATCGAAGGGCAGCCATGAGTCCTGTGTGAGCCCCTGAGCCCCTGAGTCGTGGGTGAGATGTATGTGTGGATAGATCTGTTATATCTACCTGGGAGATAGAGTTTAAGAGCTAGTGAATACCAATGTGAATGTTTCTTTGAAGCCTCTGTTCCTTTTATTCCATTTAATGAACGGTGATTTCCCTTGACTTCTAACAGTATTTCCTTTGGTACCAATGTATACCTTTATTTTATTATTTTTTTCATATTTACCTTTAAGATTATAATAAGTTTTGTACTACATATTCGTTGAGATTTTTATAATGGCTCTAAGGTAACATAGTTTGTCAAATGACTTCAAATACGGTGCTAGGCCAGAGCTAAAATTTAAATTCCTGTCTGTAAGTTACATGTGAACTATAGATTGTGTACCATTCTTGCATTCCAATAGAGAAACAGAAATTGGGGCTGTCTTTTTTCAAACTCTGAGAATAAATTTTAAATGTCCCAAATATGTGTAGCATTGAACTGTACTCTTAAAATTTCATGGAAATAAGTTTCTTTTTAATTGTTAATAACAGGTTTATCCCTTCATTTCCAATTTTTATGATTATTCATGTACAACACTTCTTGATGTATTACAGGGGAAAAGCCTTTCAAATGTGACGAGTGTAACTTTGCCTCCACAACCCAGTCTCACCTGACTCGGCACAAGCGGGTGCACACGGGAGAGAAGCCCTACCGGTGCCCCTGGTGTGACTACAGGTAAGGACTCTTTCTGAGCAGGTAGACACTTGGGTCACCGCCAGGGGTTAAAACCCGGTTAAAAGTTACAGAGCAGTGTCTCTGGTAAGCATGAATTAGCCCAGTTGAAAGCATCATTCACTAGTTTGGGAATTTAATTCACCACCTTATTTTAGTGACTCTTAAAAATAATAAAATTCTTTTCAATTTTCTATAATATTTACATTTAGGATTTACAATCCTTTGGTACACCTGAATTTCAAGTGATTTAATTTCTTGGCCAAAGTAAGGAACCATTTCACTTAACCAGTCATTCAGCGCAAATGGCTTCTTACCTGCTATGGGTGAAGCACTCAGGCAATGGAGATAGCACTAGAAAGACTTCCTGCTTTTAAGGGTGCTGTAGCATAATAGGTGACCTGTAATGTTCAGAAATCATTTCAATACAGAGGCTCTGGGTAAATACAGAAGCCAGGGCAGTGTATGGAGAAGTAACACATTTGGCCGGAAAGAGTCGTCCTAGCGGAGCAAGCATTTCAGCCGGTTTAGAAGATTGGTCAATTTCAGACACATGCATGCTCTACAAGCAATCAGGAGATATTGGCAGAGTAGCATTTTTATGTTCAAGGTATGTTGGAGGTCATGTGTGCTTGTGAGGTCCATACGACAAAGGGCCCTGCCTGTTGCAGAGTTGTGGTCAGTGGCAGCAAAGCAGACATGCAGAGAAGAGAGAGATTCAGAAACTGGAGTCATCCTCTGTGACCAGGTGTGTGTAGGAACAGAGGGCAGAGGGACAATAAGATGGGGATGATGTTGCACCTGGAGCTTGTGAGTGAAATCAGCATTCTTAAGGTGTCTGTGAGACACCACAGGGTGTGCAGGCAGCGAGTGACTTCTACCTTAGGAGCTTCGCCAGCAAACTAGCCTGAATCATAGTGGGAGGGCCTTCTTCACGCTGGAGCGGAAGCTCTGGTGGTGCCTGTTACACATGCTGAGAATGGTTCTTTCAGCACAGCCACCTTTGTTAAATATTATAATCTGTACCTTAAACCTGATGCCCTCTTTATTTTTTACTTATTTATTTTTTAAATTTAAATTCTTTAATGTGTTACATAAGTCTCCTTTTCCCCCCATTGACCTCTCCTCGGCCACCCCCAACCCCTAGCACATGCCCTCACCTTCCCTCCCGCCCCCTGTCTGTGTCCATTGGTTATGCTCATATACATGCATACAAGTGCTTTGGTTGATCTCTTACCCCCTCATGCCCACACCTTCCCTCATAGGTTGGATAGTCTATTCGATGCTTCTATGACTCTGCATCTGAAGCCCTCTTTAAAAGACTGGTTTTTGTATGTCTCTCGATGTACCTTGTGCATTCAGTAAATATATTGCCATAATCTTTATTATTATCCTCATTATTGCATTAAGTTTTATTTTAGAGGTCATCTAATAGTACAGAGATATTACAGATATATTTCATTCATTAATTATTCATTCTTTCAACATTTTATGAGTTCTGTCTTTGCTGAACAGTAGATTGGTGTTTCTTGGAAGTTTGGTAAAATGGTGACCCGATTAGAGGTAGTCACAGAAATTCTAAGATGCTCATAACTTGAGTTCTTAAAAAATAAATGTTATTGGAGGCTCTTTTTTCTTATTAAAGAGGTCATACCATGTAGTTGCCTTCCCTATAAAACACAAAAAAGAAATTAGAAAGTTATAAAAATTTCCCTTAATTATCACTCCTACTGTTAGGATTATATCTTTTTAGTCTGTACTCTATGCATAAGGTTTGAGTTGTTGTTTGGGGCTTTTCTGTTTCTTTCATTGTAAATTTTATATTTCACATTTAAATTGTAACTACCCTTATGTTTAATTTATCTTGCATAACTATGGTTTTCAAGCTGTTATTTTTAAGTAGCAGAACTATTATTTCAAACAAGGTCATGTATAGACCCCGTATATATTGGAAAAATGGGAGAATATTGGGTGAGGATTAAAAGAGAAAAGAAAAAGACCTATCTAGATTTTTGTGCTTATCCATGTTTGTGTTTTTAAGGAATTGCTAGAAGTATGATTTAAGGATTTTGATAGTATTACTACAAAGGCTGGAATTGAATTTTGTTTTGCTGATTAGGACTGTGCTTTAGTAGACTCTTAAGTCTTTGTTTGCATAAATATATTTCAAAATATTTCAGGTTTCCTCTTTGAAATTATCTTATACCTTTGCTAAGGTTGAGGTTATATCACTTATCCATGTGATCTCCCTTCCATCACTTCCATTGAGACATGCACTTGAGCCAGCTGGACCCATCTCTGTTAGCTGTGTTAGACCTCTGTGTGCACCGCAGTGAAAAGCGGATGTGTTTTCTAAGAATACTGTGCCTGTCCCATGAGTCAGTACTCAGGACATTTAAATCTAGTCAAATCTACCACATTTTCTTTTGAAATGCTTACAATCCTTGATAAAAGGGTGATTTTATATTAAAAAATTTTAAATAATTGTTATTGAAAGAATAGTTTGAACAATTTTTGTTCATTTGAGTTTTATTATTCTGTGTACATATGATTAGGTTTGCTTTAGTGAACAAAAATACAGAAAACTTGCAAATATATGAATGCTTCTGAAGTTAGGGATATGAATGAAATGTGGAATTTACAACAGATACCTTTATTTTCTTGTTGATAAGCAAAAGATTTAAAAATGAGCAGATAATTAAGTTCAAAATGATTGTTTTGGTTGCATAGCATAAAAAATTCTTACCATACTTACCTCACAACAATAAGAAAACATCTTCTCTCACAGGATCAAGTAAATTTGAATATATATGATTTCTATATAATGAAAATATCTACAAGATAAAAATATCTATAAGATGAATACATTTGCTAAGAAGATTAGGTCATATTTGTGTTATTGGTACCTTTCCATAATAGTTTATTACTTATAATACTTAAATAATTTTTCCCACTTAGATTCTTATTTGTTTAATATAGATACATAAAAGTAATTCCTGTAGAGTATTCTTATCTTTGCCATTATTAACACTTATTTCCAGGTAGGTAACCATCATTAGAAATTGCAATATTTTTTAAATTTCATTTGAAAATATATTTTTTCATTTTATAAATTGAACATTAGTGCACATATACTAGTAGTAATAACTATTTATGAAAAATGTGGATATAGATTTGTTTACAAAAGAATTTTATAATTGGTCTTTTGAACCTGGGGCTATTTTTCAAGTTTGCATTATTAATTTAGGCAATGACATTTCATTCTATTTAGATGTAAACATGTACCCCTTTCCTAAGCTTTTACTGTCTAAAATATTCAAACATCTAATCAATTACAACTCAGTATATTTTATCATTACTCCAAAATTTTTTCACCATTAATTATTATTCATTATAATTTCAAAGCATAAATTGAGATTCATAGCAACTGTCCTATATTATTTATGCAGCAAATTCATTAGATTTGTTTCTACATTAAAATGGAAACAATCTAACATTTTCTATATTTTTATTTCCCTTTGCTATGTATTGTCACTTTTATATTAATGAGAAATAGAAAAGCTTTAATATGTTGTAAGTACCCTCTCTAACAATGTGAATCTGTTTCCCTGTAGATTTATTAATATTAAACTGTACACTCTTTCACTGAGGGCTTTCACATAATAGTAGGTGGCCCTAATTGGACTTTCTTTTACATGAATAATCTTCTCATTGGCTTCCATATTTTTATTTAAGATTTATGGGGGAAATACAATAAGTGAATGTTAAATAGTAAATGACTGAGAAGTCACAAAAAGTAACACAAAATACTACCTGCAGTATTAAAAATATTAAGGATAATTCTATGCTGCACTTTGTTATTTTGTAAATTAAAGAAAACTAAATTTTCAAGCCAAACTCTGGCCATTTGATCCTTTATTTATTGCATCACTTTGATTGACCTTGGAGTAAGCTCACCTCTTTAAGACTCTGCTTTGGGTCGGATTTTTCTCAACTGCATAACAGCCTTAGTACTTCCAACCATACATACACTCTTTAAAAAGTTTTTTTTTACTATTCTACTTTTCATTTTATTCACTAATTTTGTTCTCATTTTAATTACTTGAAATTATAACCCCAAATAGAAATATATAGCTGAGGAATAAAATCTATAATTCCTGCCTCATATTAAATATTTACTTTATTGTTTTGCTAAACTTGTAGGAAATACTCTTTAGTTTTTTCCCCCTTACTTATTGGTTTATTTAGTTCTTGACCATTGTATACCATAGATGTCATTGATACTTTACGTTTTGATCTCATGAACAATATTCTTTCCTTTTTTGGGTGAATGTAACATTGAATCCAGGTGTGGTATCCAAATAGAAATTTGCTTTTTGTGATACTTTCTAACATCTAAATATTTTGTCTAGTATTTTTTATAATTGAATTCAATAGGTTTTCACACATATGAGTGCCATAGGTAGAATTAGCTGTTTGTCACAAGTATTTGTGTACTAGAAATGTTTTGTCAAATGATAACTTTTAATTTGATTGAATTCTATCTTAACTTTGCATTGTGCAGGAAGCATTTTGGAGGTAATTTTAAGATGTAATACCAGAAAACCATGCTTGCAAAAATTCTTTACTTCCCCTTTAAAAGTTTGTATTACTTTCTCAAACATATATTTCTATAAAGTGTCTCAGTTATGAAAATTTTGTAGGTCTTAGATAATATTGTGCATTTTATGTAATTTGCCATGTGAACATCTTGTGTGTCTTATGCGTAAAGCTGTAAGGCCAGCTATTTTAGGTGTTGTGGCCGCAAGAATTCAGTGTGCAGTAGGATCTGTGTCCTTGTCTGCCAGGGTGTCATCAGTATCCTGAGCTAGGGAGATGGACTCCACAGGGGAGACTTTCTGCTTTAGGGTGATCTCTTTAGAGAGTTTCAGTTTTCCTTTGGCTTCCTGTGCAGGCAGGTCTCCAGGTTGTACCAGGGAAAACAGTGGATAGAACGAACTTGCATTTGCCCCGAATAATGACAAGGAGGAAAAGTAGGTGTTTGTCTGGGTAGTAGAGCATCATAGATACCAAGGTGGAGAAGTAAAATCATGTATAACCAACAAACAGCACCCATTTCTTGTTCTGAAGAGTCAGAGGAAGCATTTATTTCTTTTGGGTGATTTTGAAGTTCTTAAAGGAATAATGATACTACATGAAATTAATCAAATGATGCCTCAAGCCTAGTTATATCAGAATAAACTTTAAATCACACTATTTTATCAGCAAAATAAGTCAGAGATAGGCTAATACTGCATGATATCATTTATATGTGGAATCTTAAAAATAAAATTAATACAAGGTTAACCTCATAGAAACAGGAGCAGAAATGTGGGTGTCAGGGGCTGGGGTGGGAAATTGGTGTTCCGACTTTCAGCTCTGAGATGGACAGGTCTGAGGGTCTAACAGCAGCATGGTAACTGTGGTTGTTAATACTGTTGTAAAATCTAAATTAGCTGAGAGAGTAACTCCGGTGTTCCCTCCTCCCAGCCCTCCCCCCCCCCAAAAAAAACCATAAATTAAAAACAACAACACTATTTTTGTCATTTAAAGTGCAAGTCAATACTATTTTATTTATCTCAATTATATAATCTCTTTATATTCTACTTTATTGTAACTGCTTATCCAGTTAGCAGAATAAAAAACAAATGTGCTAACCTAAAAATCCAGTTACTTTGCAAACCATGATGATTCCAAGGCTGTCTTCAGATTGTAAAGCTTCTTTTTGAAGGCAGTGTGTCCCTGTGTGGTGTGTGGTGTGGGCAGTACCTGCTCCTGAACTGCCCCTCCCGCTCTCCCCGCCACAGTTCAGCCAGCCACAGGCAGGTGTCAGTGTGGCGGTGCTGAGGGAAGCTGGTTTGGTCATTGAAGCAGAGATGCTGCCTCTGAGGGGCTGCTGGCATGTGTCAAGGTGACATTGTGGAGTTGGGCTGTCTTTCTAATGGAATGTTGTTTCTGGTAAGTTTAGGTTGGATTTTTTGAGAGCATCCCTTACAAAATGACATAATTGTATCTTCAGGTTTTCTATAATGAATTACGAAACTAGCTGTTTGTAAATGTATTGTAAATGTATCCTCCCCCTCCCCCAAATGTTTCAGCCGAAATTGGATTCTTTCTGAATAAGTATCTTCTCATTTTCTCTGATCATTTCTTTAGTGAATTTCATTTTTAATATAATCATGGTTTTGATTTGGTTCTGTGTTTTCCATACTGTGAGTGTCAAGCTGATTGTCATACCTAACATGTCTTACCCATACTTTTCTTTTGTATCCTGTAACACCTAAGCACATGGGCTTCTTAAAACTTTGGTTTCAACCTGACAGTCTGTCCTGACACAGCACATGTTTGTCAGGCCTTTAGTTAATGTTGGTAAATGCTCATCTAACAAAACTCATGTAAGTAAAAAGAATCTGTAGATTTGAAAACAAATAGATTCCATAGCATTAAAAATTGCTAATTGGTTCAGATATTTTTAAAAGGAAAAAAAATCTAAGATAATTCCTTTTGTTTATCAGTACAAGAAAGTTGTTTTGTTGGTTGATGGAGCTGAAATAAGCTTTGGGATCACAGATTAATTAGGAGACCCATTTGAACGAAAAGTGACCACACACTCCCTGTGCTATCTCTTAAAGTAGAAGCAGATAAACATGTTTATTTAACCTGCTCTCCTCGAATCCCAAATCCAGTCATTATAAAAGGACAAAAGCTATCTTTGGGGATGGTCTTTCTACAAGGAATTACTATGGACAGTCCCTTGGGTGGTAGTTAGATATATCTGTATATATTATGTTAGAAAGGAAGGCCTTAGAGATGAAAAAAAAATAGAAAATATTTTTTTGGGGCAATAGTCTGTTGCATAATAAGTTATTCCTTAGACACTAGAGCTATTATCACACAACAAAACACTTGACTGTGTAACTATCTATATCTCCTGGCAGTGGAGGCTCCTGCCATGTGCTTGTTAGGGAAGCTCTGTCATTGCCAGGAGGGCTGGCAGCAGTGAGTGAAAGTCAGGCTTTCATGTGTGGGTGGGTTTCACCCCTGAACTGTGGGTGTGGAAGAGAACAAAGCAGAATAAAGGAGCTTTGAAGTAAATCAGAGCATGTGACCAGTTGTCATTAGTTCATTGAGAATGCAATATATTAGTTATTTCATTTTATTTTCAGATCATTTGTTTCAACATATTCTGAAGTATTGCCTCTCCAGGCCTGTATAATTGTGGAAGAAAGAGAAAGAAGGCAAAGTGGGACCATTTAGAATGGGGTGACGCAGCAGTGTGTAGGGCACAGGGAGTGAGGGCAGCATCTAGGCCAGCTTGGCATCTCCACTGTGAGCTCCTTTAATGGGATGAGCTGAGGCCCTTGAGGTGGTAGCGTGTGTTTCTGTTTTGCTTTCCCCTAAGAATGTCTGTAAAAAACAAGATTACATCATTTATGAATCACACGTCTTTATTTTCTCAATTAAGAGAACGTAGCACAAACTTTTTGTTGATTTTTTTCCTATTTTGATGATTACTGGGTTTGTGAGAACATCTATATGGCAAGAAGGTCTCCTGAATTTATTTTCTTTTGGGGAAAGTTTGTAATTTGTTCCTTACTGCAGAGCAACCTTGGCCAGGGCTGAGGTGAGAACCACACTGCCACTTGAGAGGTCCTCATTCCTGGAGGAGGAAAATGAGTGTGCTTTGGGACCAGACTTCACCTTCATTGTGTTCAAACTTTGGAAATGCCCACAGGCTATCCAAACAGAGTCCTGTCAGGTGTGGTCAATACTGATCTAGTTGAACTTGAAGGCATCGTTGTGATTGATATTTCCCTTGGAAAATGTGCAAAGTGGAAAAAGCAGAGGGCAAGTAGCACCTTGGGAGAGGCTGAGAGGTAGCCTCCCACATCAGGTGTGCAGTGACAGGAGGACAGTGCAGGCCGCCTGCTTGTCACCGAGAGGCTACGGCTCTCCTGGGAAGACCCACTGTGGCGAAGTGACGGGAACAGAAACTGAGAAGTGAAGGGATGGTAGGAATGTGTGCTGACTGGTCGTGGAGGGGCTCTGACTGGATGGCTACTCTGTGAAAACCCTGGGGAGATGGTGGCAGGAAGAGCTCGGGATAGAGGAAGTGCATTGTGTGTGTGTGTGTGTGTGTGTGTGTGTGTATTTTCATTAGTTTGCTTAAGATTGCTCTAAATTTTACTTAAATGCTTACCTGCCATGGGGAAAGAGCCAACGTTTTACCTAATAGCATGGAAGGTGTTGTGAAGCGTGAGGGGCACCAAGGAAGTTTTGAGTAATCCTCCAGGACTTGTGGGAATCAGAGCCGTGCCTCACTGCTCCCTCCATGGGATCTCTCTCTGGAGATGGGAATGGGGCTTCAGAATTGCTGGGTCTTTCTGTCCATCTGCTAGAACAATGTTCCCACATTGGTGGGGATGGCACAGCACCAGTTGTCACCTGTGTCATGTTCAAAGTTTTGAATCAAGAATATGGAGACTATAATGGTATTATTCTTCCCTCCCTGCCCCACACAACCAAACATTTTGATTTTATTTTCTTTACATGAAGAATTTCCACAAAATGCTACATTACTTTAACTGTTACATGTAATTCAGAAATTTGCTGGGCACTAGTTAACAAGTCAGTGTAACCACTCAGCACACATTCATTGTAAATGTCGTCTTTTAAAATGTGACATCTTTTCTATGACTTATTCTAAACAATTTTTGCTAATGTCTCAAGGTTTTTCTAAGACTAGTAAATCTAACAGGCCACTCTAGTGACATCATTAGCCATTTATTGTGATGACACCAGACTCCCACCAATATTTATAGCCCATTCCATTTGCTTTACCTACCTTTTCTTTGTCTGGCTTACAACAAATAATTGTAAATTTGGTGTAGGTCTTTCATCAGCCATGGTCCTAATTACATTTTCTGTGTACATCTGTGCTATAACTTCTGTTGTACTGTTTTAGATTGACCCCTACCACCTTCAAATTGCCATATTTATAGAAATGTGTAACTGCTGCAATGGTGCTACCAAGAGAAAGGCAGCAATAGGGATCCTGGTGGTGCTGGAGTTAGTGTGATAATAGGAAAAGTGAGGGCAAATCTGTCCCTTCTTAGGGTGAGAGGGACATGATCTGTTTTCCGGACTTAGGGTGTGTGACAGCCGCTGAGTATTGTCAGTTGTCCTAGCCACTAAAAAGTGAACCTAAGTCATAGATTGTTCACAGGCTGATGCGTGCCGCTTTCAGCAGTCACTGACATTTGTGTGGCTTTCCTTTGATTCTATTGGAATTTTTGCTGCTTTGTTTCATTATAAATTACAGTCACCACATGATGGTTATGCCTACATCTCAATTTTTGGTGTTAGCTTGGTTTTTAACTTTAAAAATGAAAATTGAGATAGTTCTGTACATCTCGCCACAAATGTTTGGCATCATTTCTGTAAGTACAGATAAGGTAGTAGAAGTGGTCACCACAGCTCCTGAAGGGAGTGTGTTTTAGTATCGCCTGCAGCGCCTTATTAAAATGGTCGAGGCTGCCACCTTCTCTAGGCCAGCTCAGCTTTCTGAAGGAAGACGGGCCCAGAGACCCCAAGCAGGAGTGGGGAGAACGAGCCAGTGTGTCACTGGGATATGTCCCATCAGATTCCGGCAGCCAAGTGCCTATGCCTGAGAAATGTGTGGATGGTATCAGCATATATATGTTTTAAATACATGTTCTTTTAATTTAATGATTTCTGTATGGCCTTTGAAAAATGTTATGAATATAATGATTATACAATCCAAATCTTCTTGAGTTATGGGGACTAGTTTTCAACTACATATGCACACACATACATTAACTTCCTTACATCTCTTTTTAACAAAACAATCTTAAAACATTGTGTGCTCTGATGTGAAAGAGGCTCCAAACCAGGTTCCTGTTTTCTTTTTAAGGGCTTTTGTAGTTTAAAAGTGGAATACATGTTTCCTTTAGCTGTAAAAGCACAATCAAGGCACCGTGATAAGTGAGTCAGTATTGTAAAAGTAAAACGGATTTTGCCTTCACTCACATGAGCTATAGGAGGAGGAAGCTTTATTGTCCCTGGGAAAGTGATAAGGCAGAGTAATTGTATATTATACTGTCCCGGAACATCTGCCTGAAGACTGTGGAGCAATTCATCTATCACGGGCACTCCGCGTGTTGTGTCTTCCTGCTTTAACCCGTCCCCACTGCCGGCCTGCGCAGAGGTTCTGATAGGGACTGCGCCTGGGCTGGGGCTCACATTAATCAGTCCCCTTGTTCAACACTGCAGCTGACATAATTACAACCTGCACACAGCAGTTATTCACGTCGAGTCCTTGTCACTCGTGGTGGAAACTACAGCGCTGCGATCCCGGAGGAGATTGCCTTATCACGGAGAACAAGGGCCTCAGGAGTGGGAGAGAATAGAAATGGGAAAACATCTTGCAGGAGTACTATATATTCCTTTAAAACAAGACATTCGAGAGACTCACCCGGACACAGGGGCATTGTGTGCAGGCACTGAAATGAACCAGTTAGTGTTTTTAAGTGGGTTCTGTGAGCAGTTTTATAAAAATACACACAAATGATTAAATATGGTCAGTACTCTTTCGAATTTAGTGACTCTTCTCTATTAACTTTTTCTTCAAATGGGATCATATCAGCTTAGAATTATAAAAGGTTTAAATGCTCCTTGATAGGATGCAGTCTAACAAAATGAATAAAGTATGCATTTTAAATCTACTATCAGGCATCTATACACTTAACTCCGAGAGCTTTGCAGGGAATAGAGTTAGAGCCAGGGCAGGATTCTTTAAAAAGACTTTGAAAGATAGGGAAGTGCCCCGTCCCATGGGCCAAGGAGCAGAAATATCGACTGAGGAGCCGGAAAATAACCCTTCTGTGCTGAGCTGCACCTCCGCACTCTAACCTGCACAGGTGGAGTGCCAGCCGGTTCCTCTCCTGCCCATTTGTGAGGGTGTGGTGTCTGCTTGGCACTGAAGAAGCTTTTACAGTCTCAGGCAGCCCCTTCCCTACCCCTACCAGACCTGGAACCTGTGTGCCTGTGTGATTTATGTGGTTGTCTGCAAAACTGGTGAGCCACACTAGTATGTGCAGATGCCAAAAGTGGCTGGTATTACAAACCCAGCCTTTTTATTTTTCTCTCCAACTTTATTAGATTGTCCAAAGTAAAACCAGGGTCTGGTCTAGACTCTCGGAAATATTGTGAAGCATGTTTTTGGATCAGGAACACTTTTACTTATACCACCTTAAGTTTGCAAAGGTTTCCACTAGAGCGGTGGGGAACATCTGGCCCACGAAATCATTTGGTCTGGGCCTGCCAAGGCATTAGGGGTGAGTTAATTAAATGTTTGACCAAATATAGCAGGCTAATTTTTAAGTTGATAATTTTGTATGGCCCACCAATGATGTTATTATTATTTTTTTTAAATATATTTTATTGATTTTTTACAGAGAGGAAGAGAGAGAGATAGATAGTTAGAAACATCGATGGGAGAGAAACATCGATCAGCTGCCTCCTGCACATCTCCCACTGGGGATGTGCCCGCAACCCAGGTACATGCCCTTGACCGGAATCGAACCTGGGACCTTTCAGTCCGCAGGCCGACGCTCTATCCACTGAGCCAAACCGGTTTCGGCCAATGATGTTATTAATATCCAAATGGCCCTTGGAGAAAAAAGATTCTCCACTTCTGCTAGAAGAAACTACAGTATATTTTCATATGTATATATACACACATCAGAGATACATAAAACTTGATTTGTAAAGTAGTATTTTTTGGAGGTGACTCAACGTTTCGTGTATGCACATCTGTGTAGTTCAGGCCCCTGTGATGTGTCTGCACCTTTTTGCCCTCCTTAGCCTCTCACAAATGCGATTTGAATGGTTGCTGGGACAGAGAAGGTGGCCAAGGCTGCACTTTCTCATACTTTTTCTGTAAGGCTTCTCATCCACATGCCTTCCTGGTTTTCAGCATCTCACTTTGCCCAGTTTAGCAAGCTAACAGGAAGGGAGAGGATGACACGCACTCCAGAGACAAGGAGTGCGTGTATCTCAGAGGTCCATTCTTAACATCGTGGCCCAGAAGCAGGGAGAGAACCTCACCAGCGTTGGGCACACCGGGCAGTTAGTGGGAAGAGGAGGAGGCTGTGCAGGGCTAATCCGGCATTCTGGTTTTCACACGTCATGAGCTTCCAGCGATGGTGTTAGCTCAACCTTGGAAATTATTTTTGTGGTCATATAAGTTTGACGAGCACTCTATATATTTCACCCTTTTCCACTTCTTCAGGCTCATAATGAACAGCATATTAAAGATTCACAATATTCCTATCATAGAGAAACATGTCATTTTGTTTAATGAAGTATGTGAAACTTTGGTCAGCAAGGCCTTTTCCCCAGAGCCCTGTAAAGATCATGCCGGACAAAGTATGCTGGAATATATCTATTCGTTAAAGGATAGACAACGATAATAACTGCTGCACATTTCTCCCTGACTCGGGGCATTAGTTTCTCAAAAGCACTAGTGTAAGGCACCTGATCTCTGCTCAGCTTACTCAGTGGTTTCACTTACGTGAGCATTCATTCAGCCTTTTGACTTGGTGTCAGGTGAAAGTCTATGAGGTTGTGCTCCTTTCTCTAAGTCGCTCTTTTCCTCTTTTTCTATACTAATGACATATCAGTATATTAAGAAGGAAAATAGTTAAGAAATGTATTTTTTCTCTTTGGGCTGGAGCAAAAGAACCAGGATACATCATGATCTAGGGTCTGCACTTGCTGGTGGCTCTCTTTCCTTCCCACAGCCTGTAGGGCAGCCCGAGTCCTGCACAGGTGCATTTTGCAATTCTTATTTTTTCAAAGTGTGTGCGGGTGGCTGTTTTTGAAATGCTCAGTTCTCACTAAATAATTTGGGTTTCTAACAGAGACAAAGCTCAGTGCCACTGCCTCCAATTTCCTTCCTTGCTTTTCATTGTTTTACAGTAGAGTGGGAAGTAAGAAGGAGCTCATTAGGTTGAAAGCAGGTCATGGCTTTTGTCTGTTGTAGGCGCCATGTGCACAAATTGAATAGAGGAGTAACTTGTGGACGTGGATGTGGGACCTTGAATGGTGAAGAAGAGGTGGGGAATTATATACTTACTGTCAGGACACAAGGAGCAGTGTAACAGTCTGCAAAATTCCTGTTTGATAAACCAGTCTGAGGCACTGGTGAATCCATCGGTAAGTGTGTGGTTAGATGTTTTAAAATCAGGTTATTAGAGCATTTTGAATAGTGGGAAAGCAAGATATTTTCAGGGCATCCTCAATTAAAGATATCACTGAAGGGGTGGGGAGTGTAGCAGTCCTATAAGTGACAGCTGGAATTTTCAACTCTGTTTGAAAGTGATGTTTCACTTGATGAAGCCCAGCCTTTTGTTAAGGTTATTAATATACATGACTTATATTCCTATCAAATCATATTTGCTTTGAGGACATATGAAAAATGATTCATTTTAATGATTATTTTATGGAGTAGACAATAAATAATAGGATGAATAAATCCGTTTTGAAAATAATATGCCAGTACATAATTTTTTTGTAACCACAGACTTTCCACATAAGCCAGAGCAGTGATTAGGCTGAATCACTTCTGTTGTGGATGCGCCGCCCAGAGGCTGGCTCCCGGGGACAGTCTAATGGGGTAGGCCGGCGCTGTGGCTGCCACGTGGCTCTTCTCCATGAGCACATGTGTGTCAGCTGCACTGAGCATGGCCGTGAGTGCTGGGACAGCAGCACAGCCTGGCACCTGCATACCTGGTCCACTCGAGCAGTGAGGACGATCAGTAGTGCACCACTCGTCGCCTGCTTCTCTGTATTTACAAGTTCCTTCTGCTTCTAACACTCACATAATTATAGCTGAGAAATGCAGAGCTCTTTCCAACCAAGATTCTAGAAATACTTTCTTCTAGCACTTTTATAATTTAGTGTTCTTATGTTAATCTTAAATTCCAAAGGACATTTATTTTTGCATGGACCATAAGACTATAACTTATTTTTTCCATGTAGTAGGCAGTTGACTCAACACCATTTGTTATATAAACCATCATTCCTCCTTTATCTGAAATGACCTTTATATCCCTTTGTGTCTTCTGGTGATAGCATTCCAAATAACATTTATCTATTTTCTAAACATTGTTGACAGAATGCTCCATTTTAGGCAGGGGAATATGAAATTCTTTATTTTTGCATAGCTTCTATCCAGTTTTAAATTTAAATAGCACAGATTGGTAATCTGAAATTATCCGGCTCTTTCCTCATGACCCCATTAGTGAGAATGTAGGTGGTAGAGGGCTGTGTATCCTGGGCTGTGCTACGTGAAGGGAAGCAAGGTTTGAGCTTGTACATAGGAGACTTTCTTCCAGCCTGCAGTGATTGAGCAGCTGTGTGTTTCTCTCTCCCACAGAGAATCTCAGGCTTGTTAGACTGGTTTTATGCTAAGGAAATTTGTAATTAAATACTGCTGGTTAAAAAAAAATGTGGTAACTTCTCAAGTTTAATTTATATAAAGTTTTTTATTTTTAAAATTATCACTTACTCACTTTGGATTCACGTTATAAAGATATGGCAGAAACCCCTTTCCACTGAACTCTTAGATAAATGTGTACTATAGTGAGTAGTATTGATACACTTAACTACAAGGCAAGTACAGAAGCTCAAAGAGTGTATTCTGAACAGGCAGGAAAAAATTGCATTTCCAAACATATACTCATATATACACTATATACCTTTCAGGAATCTATTTTTACTCAACTGAATTGAAATTGCTTTCCATAATCAGTAAGAAAATTGCTAGTAATGATCCAGATAGTTGAACTGTTTGCATTTAACAGGAAGACTGGTAGTAATAATAAAAAGTGAATTTAGTATCTACCGCATAGTCTGTACATATTTAATGTCATTCCCCTTAACCCTCATGAAGCCTTATGAGACTGAAAAACAAAAAGTGTTCCTTGATCAGAAAGTGTGGGAACCAAAGTGTTAAACAAAATTAACATATTTTTTATGTAGAACTAGAGGCCCGGTGCATGAAAATTTATGCACGAGAGGGGGGGTCCCTCAGCCCGGCCTGCCCCCTCTCACAGTCCGGGAGCCCTCAGGGGCGGGAGGTGACCTGGCGATCAGGGGAAGGCGATGCCCCATCTCACCTCTGCTGCTGCCACTGCCGGCAGCACAAGCCTCGGCTGGCCCTGGTTACCTGAGCCTCAGGTGGCCCTGGGCAGCTGCGGGGCAGAGGGACTGCGCGCCGCCATCTTGTGGCTGTGGGCGCCACCATCTTTGAGGGCGGGGCAGTTAATTAGCATATTCCCTCCTTATTGGCCTTGGACGCTGCCATCTTTGAGGGTGGGACAGTCAATTAGCATATTCCCTCCTTATTGGCTGTGGGTGCCACCATCTTTTGCGATGGTGTGAGGGTCAATTAGCATATTCCCTCTTTATTAGCTAGGATTTTCAGAATTTTTTGCATCAATTTACACACACAACAGGCCAAATTGGTACATTCTAATAAATACATAGAAATTGCCTGTGTCTTAATGATGGTAATTTATTATTGGCTCAGGTCTCTCTAGTCCTGTGGTCAACTCAAGATGTTTGCCAGGCCAGCTCAGGACCACAGTGGTGACTGGTGACATGGGACTGGGGTAGGATTTGTGATCTGGGGAGAAAGCAGCACAGAGTGTGCACTCTACCAGAGGTGACCCTCCTGCAGCATAATTCATGCGATAGATTGGCACCTGTGTGGACAGGCCAGCAGACCTACAGGCACACCTTGCTTTATTGCGCTTCACAGACACTGCATTTTTTATAAACTGGAAGTAGACCCTTCATCAGCAACAAAATCACAACTCGCTGAAGGCTCAGATGAGGGTTAGCATTTTTAGCAATAAAGCATTTTTTAAGGTATGTGCATTGTTTTTATAAGTAACCCTGTTGCATACTTAATAGGCTATAGTATAGTGTAAACATAACTTTTATATACACTGGGAAACCAAAAATTTTGTGACTCACTTAATTGTGATATTTGCTGTATTGCAGTGATCTGGAAATGAACTGCAATATCTCTGAGGGACACCTGTAATAGAAAATCCAGTCTTAGCTGGTTT
The DNA here is from genome assembly GCF_000147115.1 of Myotis lucifugus. NCBI lineage: Eukaryota > Metazoa > Chordata > Mammalia > Chiroptera > Vespertilionidae > Myotis > Myotis lucifugus. Next base: position 2,953,367 of record NW_005871130.1, read on the forward strand.
GGCTCAGTGGATAGAGTATCAGCCTGCTGACTGAAGGATCCTGGATTTGATTCTGGTCAAGGTCACATGCCCCGGTTGCAGGCTCGATCCCCAGTGTGGGGCGTGCAGGAGGCAGCCAATCAATGATTCTCTCTCATCATTGATGTTTCTCTCTCTCCCTCTCTCTTCCTCTTTGAAATCAATATATATATATATATATGTATATAAAGAAAGTCCAGAGCCCTGGCCAGGTAGCTCAGTTGGTTGGAGCATCGTCCCATATAGCAAAAGGTTGCAGGTTTGATTCCCAGTTGGGGCATGTATGGGAGGCAACTAATCGATGTTTCTTACACCAATGTTTCCCTCTCCCTCTCCCTCCCCCTCTCCCTCTCCCTCTCCCTCTCCCTCTCCCTTTCTCTTCCTCCCTCTCTTTCCTTTTCTCTCTCTGAAAAGAAAAAAAATCAATAAAAACATATCCTTGTGTGAGGACTTAAAAAAAAAAGTCCAGAATTAGCTTCAAATAAATAACATGTTGATGAAGGTGCCATTTCACGTCTGAGGGAAAGATGGGCCATCTTTAATAACTGGTAGTGAGAGATGTGGCTGGCAGTCTGGATTCACATTTTATACCATGCTCTAGGATACTTTTCAAATGGATCTAATGTTTAATGGAACATGGTGCAACTATACAAGTCATAGAACCAAGTCTAGGGCAATTATTTTATAACCTCCAAGTAAAGAAGCCAGAACAAAAGATGAATGAAATAAAAAACTGCTTTTCATATGATAGCATAAGCAAAGTCAAAGGAAAAAATTGAAACTAAGGAAAAAAATTTGTGACTTTTTCATATAGGCCCTCTTCTTAATGAATAAGAGAATGATTAACAACCCTGTAGAAAAAGAAAAAATATGAATAGATAGTACATAGAAAATACATATGGCATTTCCGTATTTGAAAAGATTCATTCATTACAGAGAAGTGCAAATTGAAACTTTTAGAAATTAAAAATTGAAACTCCAGTGAGCTATCATTCTTCACCCACCACATTGGCAAAAATTCGAAAGTTTGGTAACACTGCATTGGCAGAATTGTGCAGAAACAGGCTCTCTCAAACATTGTTGGTGGAAGTATAATTGCTACAACTTCTCTGGAGGGCAATTTGGCAGAATTTATCAAAATCACAAAAGCATATGCCCGTTGACACTTGAAGCAGTTCCACTTGGCATCATGAGATTCTCTTGGCATCTGAGGAATGGAAAATGTTGTAACATGCTCAGTCACTGCAGCCTTGTTTGTACCCACAGATGATTGGAAACAATCTACATGCCCATCATTGGAGGATCAGTAAAGTAGATCACGCTGTATCCTTACTGTGAAATACTGCACAGCTATTAAAAAGGAAAAGAAGAGAGTAGAGGAGAGGGGAGGGGTAGAAGCAAGAGGAGAGAGGCATCAAGACGCTCACATGTATTAATGGGAAATAGCTCCACACCTCACTCGCTGTTAGGTGAAAAAAAGCAAGGAGCTGAGGCGTTATGCTAACAAATTTATGTACAGAGTCGGGGGGAAAAGAACATATAGCATATCTATGGCTTGAAAAGGTCGATTTTACTTCTCCCAAAGACCGATAAGAAATTATGAATTGTACTTCCCTGACCCAGTAGGGGCGGTCTGGGCAGCATGGGCAATAGTAGGAGGGAGGCTGACTGTATGCATTGTTGGACGTGGATCTTTAAATACGTGAATGTATGTTTGTTCAATAACTTCAGTGGTACTTTCAAAAAATAATCAACATGAGATAAAGGAGGAAAACAATAGTAGAATTATTTTTAAGCTTCTTCTCCTTCAGTTAAAGAACATAGATTTAAATTTATATGTTTTATCTTAATAGGCAGTAAGTGTATATGTAGTCCTGGCAAGTATTTTTGTGGAGTTTAGAAGTACTCGTGGTTTTGTATTTATTATTTTAAAATACATTGCCTTTGAACCGAATAAAATATTTCTTTGCTACATACTTTTTAAAGAAACCCTAAAATTAGCTCCCATGTTGAATCCTTTGCTAATTTTGGCTGTGATAGATAGATAGATAGATAGATAGATGATAGCTAGATAGATAGATAGATAGATAGATAGATAGATAATAGAATGATTGCTTGATAGATGATAGGTAGGTTGATGACAAATAGATAGGTGATAGGTAGATAGATAGTAAGCTGCCTCAAGATTTTCAATGTGTTGTATTCAAAATTTAATCTGAAATCTCCTTGTGACATAAAATGCCTTTGCCTAGACACGGTTCATGCAGGTTGTGGTCCAGCCAGCACTTCATGAGTCCCTGGTCCTCACCAGGCCCCTGCACCTTTGTGCTGGATCACCTACCTTCCCTTGGAGCACTGCCCCATCCCTGCGAGGACTGCCTGTGTCTGCCCTGGTCCTTGTTCCACACTGTCCTCATCACTGTTGCTTCGTAATAACCTTGAAATGAGAAAGAGTGAGTTTTCCAACTTAGTTCTCTTGTAGGATTGTTTTGACTCTCTATATCCCATGTGTTTCTGTATGAACTGTAGGATTAGCATTTCATTTTCTATAAAAAATACAGGTGGGCTTTTGACAGGAATTCCATAGACTCTGTACATCATGAGTATTGTCATCTTAATAAGATTCAGTCTTCCAGTCTATGAACATGGTCATAAACACAATCTCTACCTTACCGTCAGTGTCAACCGGAACACATATCAGTCCCCCACTCAAAGACTACGTGCCCAGTTGGCTCAACTGCTGCTTTTTCCTGGGGATCTAGACATGACCCTGTTTGGAATGCTATCTAGATCACCTGACTTCTGCACGACCTGTCCTTGATGAGCCACTTTGGTGGTGCCATTCCAGTCTCTACCCGAAAGTTCTGTTTTCTGGAAGAGTCACTTTTGGGCTAAATATCATTCAGAATGATTTATCAGAAGGAGTCCAGTCTGTTTATTATTTGATTAATCTTGTGACATGTTTAACCGAATGTTGCGTGATATTCTCAAGTGTAAGGACTGTTTGCCCCTACTTTGTAGTTATTCTCCTTTAAATGATGGTGACATAATATGTTATAGCTTTTACTTTTTTGGCTTGGATTGGAATAGTTCGGTTTTTGTAAGTGAGAAAAGCTTTTTATCTCAATATCTTAAAAAATTTTATGTTGCACAGCATTAGATGTGGAAAAGTAGATTTTGACAGCATACAAATACAGTTACCCATGAGATATAGGCAACGTATCTGTTCTCCTTTTTTTACATGTATTTAATGTTTCTTATGTGTGTGTGTAAAACAGACAATTTAAATATATATACACAGATGTGCTATACTTAAATGTATATAGTGTATAGATAGCATAAGTAAAAATATATGTGTATATATCAAGTT